>NC_143007.1:4428203-4734404 GCF_061535395.1 Colias eurytheme | reverse complement strand
GTTATTGATGCAACCAAGAAAACAACCGAAGAATCACAAGGGAAATCTATTAAATATGACGTTGATATATGTAGTTTATTTCTTGGTGTAAGTATAATTTTTATTTGTTGGAAAACCTGAAATATAGAATATCCTTTTTTTTTTTTGTGGGGAAATCTTGCATAGATACCCACGGCCTCCGGGGAAGGGGCCGTGGGTTATGTCGGATTCGTACCGACCAAAACCCCACTGTGTTCCGTCAAGCCGCATCAACGACGGGGCCACGGGTATAGGTAGAATTCTTCCGTGACCCCATCAGCGGCTGCCCGTCTCCAGGCCTACACAAAATATAGAATATCCTAGAAACGCACTAAGAACTATAGCCAGTTTCTCTTACGTTGAGGACATATATTTGTTACTCACTTTCGCAAAAACTACTGAACTCATTTCGCTGAAACTCTATATGAAAGTAGATGCCTAATATAACATGTGGATTTCTTCGTCACCTTAGAAAACGTATTAAAATATAGATATAAAAGAAAGACAATTTGTATTAAGCCTGTTTATATCATTTACCTGCAACGAATTAATTTTAAGGTACACTTAATTGATTTAATTAAGGTTTTTGAAGTGAAAACTTATTTAGCGGCGTTGGATATAAAATCTTAAACTCGCGTCAGGACACGTGACCTGATCGAAAAAGCGTAAGACGGATGGATATCAAACATACTCAACGTTAATAATCAAGTTTTCACTTCTGCCGGCACTCCCGGAGTGCAACCCGTCTTTTTTTTCATAGTAGTTCCAAAGTATCTGTATTTGTATCTACCTTTTCCCTAGTCCTTGCTTTCCCTTTCATCTTACCGTAATCTATACTAATATTATAAAGCTGAAGAGTTTGTTTGTTTGAACGCGCTAATCTCGGGAACTACTGGTCCGATTTGAAAAATTCTTTCGGTGTTAGATAGGTAGCTCATTTATCGAGGATATCATCACGCTACGACATACAGGAGTGGAGCCACGGGGGTGAAACCGCGCGGGGCTCTAGTGATATAATATGTATATTATTATAGCCTTCCTCGATAAATGCGCTATCTAACAATGAAATAATTCTTCAAATCGGACCCGTAGTTCCCGAGATTAGCGCGTTCAAACAAACAAACAAGTGCTTTATATATTAGTGTAGATTATTTAATTAGTTAAATTAATTAATTAACTTAATTATTTCCAGAATTATTCACCATTACTACACAGCGGGAGTGTGGCCATACCCCATGGTCAAATACATGTATGGAACCATTTACTTCCCCATTTTCATGGCATTTATAGCATTTTTATACATATTTAGTTATTATATTCAATGGACACTTACTGAAAAGATACACGGAAAGTCTAAAGTCCGATAATTTGTTTGTATGCTGTAGGCAATTTGTTAAATCAGCCGTTTTATTAGAAGGCTTTTGATTAACCATCTCATGATGATGATGATTATCTAACTAAATTATATCTAGATGTAAACATCTAGTCAGTAGTTAGTATCATTTAGTTAGTTAATCATAAATTATATCACCGTTGTAACGTTTGAGAAAATTTTGTTGTCAATTGTTGAAAATGTCTCCGTTTTAATACGGGACTACTTAGACTTTTTATGAAACGGCTGATTTAACAAGTTAATATTAGTGTTATTTATATCATTATCACAGATAATATATACTAGTACATTATAGTATTTCAACGATTGATCAAAGATGTTAATTGCATATTCATTGTCGGGGTTGGAAAAAAATTTAGTGTAACATTTTTTCGTTACGTGTGACATTTTTCCGTTAAGCGCCATCTTGTTTTTATCCCTACCACGCGTGATTGACGTATTTCTGTAAAGTTGCATATCTAAGTTGCATATATAGTCCTTTCCACCTAAGATGATTTCTGTGACACATCGATTTTTGACACGTGTAGAGATGTCTGTACTGAAATCATATCAATTGTTTCCTATAATCGATAATATTTTAAGTATATGGAAATGAAATCGATTTGAATAAAGTACCAAAATTAGTTTTTTCGGCATTTCGCCAACAATTAACTAAGGAAACAGCAACAAAAAGTCAACAATAACAATTAGTAACAATAACAGAACACCACGTAAAGAATCAATATAAAAATGTAACTTGTATTCAAGGCTGACGCACTCGTACAGACGATTGACTCGATTGACAAACGATCACAAGATGGGCGCCGATTATATGATTTTCCAACTCTATGATTTTTCAACGATCCATTTCATGTACGCGAATTGCGTAGGTATTATATTTTTGTGTTATTTTATTTTATTTTTCATTATATTAAACTAAACAATACTGTTTTTGATTTATAAGTTTAAGATGTTTCATTTTTATATTTTTGGTAATAATGCCGCCATAAAATAAAAAAAATATTATGCACTAAAATTATTTTGGCGTTTTAAACATAAAATACGTAATTCGGAACACGATGAAGTGTCACAGGAATCATCTTATGTGAAAAGAACTTATAGTAAATTATTTTTTGAAAAATAAGGTCATAAAGAAGTTTCACTTCTTACGTGTGTACACTAGTACACACACACATTTTATTTTATTTATTTAATAAATTTTTGTGTATGTGTTTGTTTATGTCTATTATATTTCTTAAGACTTAATGTAATCGAATAAATAAGCCTTAACTTAGCTAAAAATTTAAATTGATTTAATATTTTGATTATAAAATTGATTTTATTATTGAAATGTATAAATTCTACATTTTCCCTTAACGATCATAGAGATCAATGTTATTAAAGCCGGCTACTCATGTCTCAGGGGCAATATTGGAACAATCTCGGTTGCACGGCGGTCGGGGCAATTTCAGCTGTTCTCTAAATTGCCCCTGCTTGCCTTTACACATAACAATTAAGGAGCCAATTAAGGGTACAATTCCAATATTGCCCCTGCTGCAGTTACGTGAGTAGCTTAAATTGATGTTTGGAAAAAACATCAAAAACATAATTAAGCGAAAAGTAGTAACTAGTTCATATTTTAATATTTTCGTCCATTTTTGTTAAGTATTTTTCATTTATCGTAATAATTTATGATGTATTTAAGTATTTAAAATACATTTATATGCTACTAAATGGATAAAAAAGGAAAAAACGGGTAATTTCAAAGGCTTAAAGGTTGTTATTATTTATAAGCTTGTATATTAAGAATATTTTCTAAGTTTATCTTCATTCATCACAAAATTAATAATAAGTCGTTGTTATTATGTAAATGGGTTGTTATTAGAAATAAATAATTATATGGAATATATGGAAAATTTTATTTTTTATTCTTGTACCTTTATGACCTTTATTTGTGTAGTAATTGCTTCATAGTTTTATTAAATTAATTATTTACTATTAAATAATAACAATAGTCATTTAGTGGTTGAAATTCTACCACAATAGTAACGATAACATTTTGTAGAAAAAGACAGTCACTTTGATTATTTTATAAAGAAAACTAGCTTTCCGCCCGCGGCTTCGCCCGCTTTGTCTAAAACCTAATAAATTATATACTAAAACCTTCCTCTTGAATCACTCTATCTATTAAAAAAAACCGCATCAAAATCCGTTGCGTAGTTTTAAAGATTAAGCATACATAGGGACATAGGGACAGAAAAAGCGACTTTGTTTTATACTATGTAGTGATGATGATATGGTCGAAGTATTATGGTCACTTTTTGAGAAAATTCGTGATTGTACTTGAAAAATAAGTTTAAATATCATCATCATCTGCCAATATTTATACCCACGGTAGTAGTATGCAATTAAAGTTTTACCTTATGTATATAGGTTGAAAAAAAAAACAAGCTTAAACTTATGAAATTATTGTATTATATGTAACTACGATCCTTGATAAGCGTACAAAGACTGATCTTATCCATTTAAAGTGGGATAGAGTCCTAATCAACTCTGATTACATACAAACATACAGGTAATAAAAGCGTGTTTATTATTATAATAATAGTCATTTAGTGGTTGAAATCATCTTTCTGAAAAATCCTTCACTCGCAATCCACTTCTTCAAATCAAATTCTTCACTTCAATAAATATAAATAAATAAATATTTCAGGACAATTTTCACACACGGCACGATCTGATCCCATACTAAGCTTTCGCTTGTGTTATGGAAACCAGATGGCTGATAAACATACATATATAATTTTAAATAAATACTTATATAGATAATTAACACCCAGACACAGAGCAAACATCTATGTTCATCACACAAATATTTGCCCCGGGTGGGAATCGAACCCACGACCTCTGGCTTGGAAGGCAGGGCCACTACCAACCAAGCCAACCGGCCAGTCAATAAAGGAAAACAGCTGTAGCCTATGTGTGTAATCCAGACTATAATCTATATCTGTACCAAGCTGGCCATTGGATCATGTTAAGCAAATAACTATATTATATTCATTAGAACTTTCATGTCTTAACTTAACTTTCATTAGATTAATAGGGTTGGGATTAGGTCAGGATAGGGTATATGGCCAACTTTGATTCAAACATGAAGATATAAATCGCAACTCAGCAGCAGCAAGGGTCTTCACACACGCGGCCTCCGTTAGGAGGCTGCGTGGGGGATGCTGTTCAGGACGATTCGTCCTCTGCAGCAGGTGTATGGCGCCGCCCGCTAATACGGGCGGGTTAATGGGAGGACGAATCGCCCTGTTTGGGAAGAAAAATATTTGTTGATTGGGGCACAGTATAGGAGACTGTGCCCGACTGTTTGAACCTTTTGGATGTTTCCGATGACTCAACCGACCTTGTTCTTTTTCGAGCCCGGCCGCAACTCAAGCAACAAGAAAATGGTTTCATGTTAAAATTAGTTTGTATTTCGTTCCTCATCACCGATTGGACCATTGGTGCTGAGAATGATGAACTGTTTTTCTTAACCAAATTCCAAGCCATGACTGCTATGTTTCTATAGGTACTATGTTCTATTAGTTATTATTCTTAAATGTTTAATGTAAATTGTAAATTATATGTGGTAGAAACTAAAAAGGTTATAAAATAAAACACACAGAATTGCAAGTGATTCGAGAATAATAAAACAATAACATTTATTTTTCTATTGGTTCTCAAAAATCGACTCAATCTACTTAGGTACGTTTATTTTGTTAGTTCACAAATCAACAAAGCTCCAGCAAACGGAAGTTAACCGAAAAGTCGTACATTTATTTTCAAAAAACAAATGAAAGTATACAAAAGTAAATGAACTTTCATTTAAACATTCAAAATACGAAAAATGAATATCGAGTTCACGGTTAACTTGCGCGTACATTAAACGTTATATATTCTGATTTTTTTACATAGATATATGTTTTTTTTTAATATTTTGTTACTCTTTAATATGTTCAGGTAATGTGTAAAAATACTTCAGTTAACAAATTAATATTTTTTTTTTTCAATATAAAATAATTATCTCATAGAAAACAAGATATAAAAAATTTTCACTATTTACGTCCAAGACCCCAATATCCACGGGTTTGTATAAAATAGAAGCTCTATAAATGAAAAATAACTCAATAATTGTAGTTAGACGTTTAATTAATTATTCCCGCAATTGCTTGCTTTTTCGAAAAATCCTAACATTATGTGTCCAAGTCTATATTTTAGTGAAAATTTAGCAAAACATAGTACAAAAGTTTTTTTTAGAAATATCTAATACTACCCAGCAATCGTTTTTACCCTAACTCTATCACTACCACGCCCTCTTACGGCCAATCGTAAGACGCGCCTCGGTTGCACCATCTCAAGTCTACAATAAGAAGTATATAGAATGGACACGTTTGTCTCTTTAATGGTTTTGGATCGTTTGAAAATAAATTCGACGCTCGCCCCCGCTACGGAATCTGAATTCGCGTCGCCTTCGCGGTGCTGGCGGCGAAGCGAAGCCGTGGCGATAAGTTTAAATAAGGTAGATAGATTGACAATGTTATTTGTGAATCGTATAAGTACTGTGGTTGTAGATGTTCACATTTATTAAAATTCTAAATAACATAATAATTTGATGCATATTTGAGAAAAACATCCAGATTTTATAAGAGACAGAAATCCTAATCAAAATCGCTTTAAAAGAAGACTAATTGAAAAACAATGTTTGAGTTCTATTATTTAAAAAATTGGGCAATCTTTTTTTGTATTTTTTTATTTATTTATAAAAACGTTCGTATTTTAAATAAAGTTATAATAATTTAAACATGAAACCTTAGCCACTTCATCATTCCACCGCCAGTACCACGCTATAGACATATATAAAACAACAACAAATACTGTAAAATTATTGCTAACTAATAATTAACATCGTAAATTATTTATTTGATTATAATATTTTTGTACTCAGGTATAAATTCAGATTCATTTGTTCGCGGGCCTTTAGACGGTTATCAATTAGGCAAAAGCTTTTACCGTTATTTACCAATTTTCAGTCTTAGTGCTCTAAACGTTTTTCGTGCACATTTTCCGAACGAGCAATGTCTAATTTTTTCTTAATTTTTTTTGATATGCGATTTTTCGATCACCAAAAACGTATTTAAATATTAATTTAACAAATAAATAATAATTCAGGTAGATATGTTGTTATATTTACTTTGATAACAATCTAGAATTTCACGATATTTATTTATTGACAAAAAATCCATAAAACTTAACAATAACAAACGAAAAATTAGACATTACTCATTATTCCAATATTTTTTTACTAACACATCTAATAATGTGCATCTAAGTTAAAATAAATCGCATTATAATATTAATAAAATTATAAATATATATTTATTTGTCATAGTATGTAACAAGGTTTATTAATTCTGAGGAAAATAACAAGATGAAATCAGCAACATCATTTTTAAATAATATTTATGAACCACCCGTATATTTTATCTATATGCTCTCACTATAATGTATGATTACTCTATTATATCAAGAATTCGAATAAATCGTGTTCCGAAAATAAAAACCAAAAAATAAAAAACCAAAAAGTATATATATAAATATTTTTATTAACGAAAAAAAAATGAAAATATAAAATAAAACAAAATGAATAGACAATAACAGATTGCTTTATTTAACAAAAAATATATAATATATATAAGTAAAAACAACATTTTCACATACAATACGTCGATCTCGTAACATTGTGGAAAATTTGTTTTTTATATACTTTTAATAGAATGTAAAAATTAAAAATAACCCATCGAACCTTATATGACATTTAATATAAAATACATATTATTAATAACTATTTACAAAAT
This sequence comes from Colias eurytheme, assembly GCF_061535395.1. Taxonomy (NCBI): domain Eukaryota; kingdom Metazoa; phylum Arthropoda; class Insecta; order Lepidoptera; family Pieridae; genus Colias; species Colias eurytheme. The sequence continues at coordinate 4,727,114 of NC_143007.1, read as the reverse complement.
ACGCGTTAAGTTTTATAAGATTTAACATTAATATAAACCAGTCTATATAGTAAAGGCTATTTCACATAACTTAGCGTAATGTTAGAAAAATTGATAATTATTAATAATTCTAAATAATGTAGCAGGCAATTTACGTTCCAAAAAAAGCGTACAGCTTAAAAAATTTACGTATACGAAGTAAGTAAAAAATAAAATAAAAACAATAAAAAAAATATTATGCGTTACGTGTGCTTTTATTATTAAAAAAACCAAACATGGCACCCAAAAGAAGGGATAATATATATTTGCATTGAGATCAAAATTATTATAAGAAAAAAATAAATTGCCTGCTGATACAGTACAAATTATTTTGACTGCGAGATGTTAAAAAAATCAAATCTTACTATACACGGATTGTAGAAAAAAAACAATAATATAATAATTGAAAAAACAAATATTGCGAAATAAATTAAGAACACATAAATATATAAGCGGAAAAACGCCGTCATAGTAAGATTTGAGACACTAATAATAATAATATAATACAATTGCTCTCCTGATTTTGTTCAATTATTACGCAACTTATTAATAATATATTTTAATAATATTCATGAATTTTCCATCGCCTCTGTTCGACACATAAAAAAAAACTAAAAAGAATCTACAAAAAAGAATTGGGCAGTATCTGTATTCCTATATAACATAATCGATCTTAAATCGAAATAAAAAACGTCAATATTAATAATCATTTGAAATAAATAACAAGTTACAATTATTCATAAAACTGTTAAAATAATTAAAAACCTATTTTTTAAAACGTTCCTAAAGAAAAACATTGTGTGATCTTTACTCCGCTACTCCTTTATATCCTTTATTTATTTCTTAATAAAAACTCTATTTCTATTATTATATAATATTTATATAATAATTATTATTATTCCACCATCGTGTTAGATACATTTTATTATAATTATAATCGTCTACGTAATACACAAAGCAACATATAATTACGTTATGTATTCGTAGTTTTAATCCGAAAGTTATATTCGTAGAAGCCGAAACGTCTTACGATATTGTATACAAAACTGTCGACGGACGGACATTATATTAAATAAACATTTTATATATTAAATTGTACGTATATAAGTCGTAACAGTCTCAGATTACATACATACACATAATAAACAACAGTTGTCCGTCGCGTCGTCAGTTTTAGTAAATGTAAAAACAGTAGAGTAAATGAAAGTCTTTAAAGTCCCGTACGAGGGTAGAATACGAAGTCGTGTTTGTTTGTCTGTTTGTTTATCCGTGTGTGTAGTCTAGGACGTTGTCTAAAGAGAACAGTTCTTTGTAAAGTGCTGGGAACACGTGGTGAGGGTGTGCGGCCTTGAAACGGCAGAGCGCTTCTAAGTGCATCAACGATAGTTCTCTGTGGAAAAATATGGTTTATTTTAATTACTGTTATAAATAAACAAAATATAATACATATATGTATTAAGTCGGAAAGTTTTACATGCATATGAGCCAAATTAGTGTCTAGGCTAAATTCCTAACTGTTCAATTTTGATGAAATTCCATTGCTTAATGCTTTCGAAATATTTAATGATTGAAAAAAAATTACTACTTTGTTGAACAATATTAAAATAAAAATAGCCAATACCAGGAAAATATATGAAATGAAAATATGTATACATCTGGTAGAGAGAAAATTATGCTAGTCTACGACTCCTTGCGAAGTTTTTCTTTTAAGTTTAGAAAAAGGAAAGGCTCATAATTTCTAACTAAATATACCTGAAAGCATTGACCATCTCTAACTACCAAGTCTAACTACCAAACTCGCGATTTTAAGTTAACCAGACATACATTTCTCACACACTTAACCTAAAATACCTATAAATAAATAAATAAATAAATACCTGAAAGTATTAATCTTAGCCATGAGTGTATCGAGCACGGTGACGTCACCCTTAATGGGCGCGTGGTTGGTCTCGATCTCATGGCGCATGGCCGCCATCGACATGTTGAACAGACATTGGATTTCAGAGTTACCGCGGACTCCGTGCCGCTCTGTGGAAATATTATTAATAAATAATAAATAAATAAATAAATATTATAGGACATTATTACACAAATCGACCTAGTCCCATAGTAAGCTCAATTAAGGCTTGTGTTGTGGGTACTAGGCGACGATAAATATAAAATTTAATAAATACATATATAGATAACACCCAGACCCAAGAACAAATAATTGAGTTCATCATACAAATATTTGCCCTGACCGGGGATCGAACCCGGGACCGTCGGCTCAGTAGGCAGTTACTTTACCACTGCGCCAACCTATATGTATATTAAGTTAATTTAATATATACATATATTAATATTATATAATACACAATGATAAATAATCTACATAGTAAAATGAATCGCCGCAACGACTGAACCGATTTAAATATTCCTTAAAGTACGAGAATCATTTTTATGGAGAGAAAACGTAAACATGTACCACGGTCGAAGCCGGGTCGGATCGCTAGGCTTAAGTACTAAAAATGAAATTCCTAATATGTTATTGCGAATGCCAGTGTGAATTCAAAAGTAACTCTGTAACCCTTCAAGTAAAGTAACTCTTCTTCGTAAAGTTAAAGTAACTCTTCTTCACGCCTCAACGACTGAACCGATTTCCATGAAATTTGACAAAAAATTGACACAATGATAGCGAGATAATATGATTTTTTTTTCCACGCGGGCAAAACCGTGGGGAAACTAGTAAATTATAAATACTAGTTATAAATATAACAGGAATATACAAACATGAAAACAATAAAAAATATACATTTACTCACCTGGCCACAACAACACAAGGCTCTGGTACAAAGCCAGCTCCGTCTCAGTTAGTTTCAGTCTCGCGATCGACTTGGCCACGTCGAATATACCAGACACTAGCGCCATGTCACGTGGGTCCCTATTAAATATAATTTACTTAATAATATGGCCCTCTAGCTATAGTTAATAAGATTTTTTACAATAATATTGTATAGATATAGATAAAGAAATAATGTTGATAATAAACAGCACCTTATTACAAGTACAATTAATGAGCGGAGAGGGGCTATGAATGGAGGACGTGAAATCGATTGAATTTAAAATTTCTGTTGAATATAAATACAAATTTAATAATGATGCCTTGCACAGTGGTAAAATTTCATGTACATGGCTAATCTAAGCAATTACTGATAAGCATATTATAAATCGGTGAAATAGACGTGAATTTAATCATTTAAAAACTGTATTACTGTGCGTGTACTAACTGAGTCGAACTCTGTCATATTTAAAACTTTTTTCAACAATTCAATTATTTTTTCTTCTTTTATTTTTTATCTATCTATATATATTTAGCTCACCTAGCATGCACACACTCCCGTATCGGCAGTACAACGTCCCCATACAAAACTTGTTCCCGGTTGATGTCAATGAGTCGAGATAGACGCACTATGGCCAACTCGAACGATCCTGGAAAATATAGTAAAATGTAAAAAAAAAAGGTCTTAATAAGATCGTAGATAGGATAGTAATCAGAATGTCTAATACGTTAACAGTAAAATTAATGAAACTTGTCTTCATAAATCTTACTGTTAAATGAACATGCTGTATATAAATTGGTCTGTTATTTTAGATCTTCAATTAATGAAATAATTCTACAGTTCTACGTAGTAGTGCGTATATTCATAGATTTGTGATAGCTTTTAAAAGTAAGAAACAATCGGAATCTTAACGTATAAATTATAGCAGAACCAATTTCATGATTTATAACTTTTCCTTTTATCTTTTTGTAAATTCTATCTAATTAATAAACTAAAATTAGCATCATTCCACCTCTTACTACTATATTTACATCTACATTTAAAAATATCATTTCTCACCTGACTTCAAAAGCAGTATCTGATCATCCTGACTCAGCTTCATGAACCCAGGAATGAGTTTAGCGAACTCAATGATGTTTTGTATCATGGCGGTCAACTTGTCCGCGCAGTCCAGCCACATTTCCTCGTATGTCATTGAGTTGTAGAATAATAGCCTGGAAGTTGTGTTAATGTAAGTATTTTTAAGTTTTCATAAAATTATTTAGTCCCTATTATGTATTTGGACAAGATTTTTTTAGAATGTATACTGCAATAAGCATATACATACTGATGAAACTATACTACGAGTTTGTGGAAAACAATAGATTGTTATTATTATTTGTACTTAATATTACGTAGAATAATTATTTTTTACTGATTAACTAAACTCATTTCTTAAGGAATAGAAGTAGTACCTAACTTATAGTTAAATATGTTGTAAAAGTTATGGGTTCGATTCCCAAAAGGGACTCAAAAACTTCAAGGACATTAGATATCAAGCTTAAAGACATATTTTATTTAAAGATAATTCATGCATTATTATTTTTCATAAAAATTGATTTCAAGTGGTCTTTACGTATGTATACCATATTCACAATTTCTCATACATAATTATTTAATAAAATATCTACCGGGGAGTTAGGTGCGTTTCTATATTTATTAATTTTCAAGACATCTGACTTCTGAGTCCCTTAAACGCTGTGCATCTGTGATGTGTATAAACAAAAAACACACTCATAATATAATTTAAAAGAATAAATGATTATATTTACATATTAATGTAAATTTAAATCAGATATAAAAAATTTAACTATACAAACTATAGGCTTTGTTTAACGATTTTCGAGCAATTTTTTCGAAAACCTACAGTAAAATATGTACCTTGTTATATATTAGTAAATTCGACTGTTTTACAGTAACATTAACGAAATTTGTTAAATAGCAGTAAAGTAAATGAACTCACAATGTAAATGAAGTTTACGTAGCCAAGTAAATAAAAGGTCATTAATTATTAAAGTAAATGTAACTCACTTAGGCACATCTGGCGGCTTTCTAAACATCTCGTGTATATATTCCAGTTTTGGATTTGTGTTCGCGTGAGCTTCAGCCAAGCTCTTCACCAGCACCTTGCTTATGTCACCTTCAGCTGTAAATGAAACATTCATTTATTTACATTCACTAGTAAAGTAGTAAATGAAAGCTTGCAGAAATAAATTAGCAACTAACACAAAAAATAACATAAACATAGTAAGTTTTGAGCATACATAGAAAAATGAATTTAACTAAGTAATAAAATTCTTACTTATAATAACTACTTCGTTTAATACATAAATAGGTATTGAAAACCATAAAAAAATGTGTGCGTGTACTAGCGTACACATGTAAGAAGTTAAACTTCTTTATGACCTTATTTTTCAAAAAATAATTTACTATATGCAACTTTACAGAAATACGTCGAATCACGCGTGGTAGGTATGAGAAAAAGATGGCGCGTAACGGAAAAATGTAACGCGTAACGAAAAAATGTTACACTAAATTTTTTTCCAACCCCGATAAAGAAGTTTCACTTCAATAACAATATTTCAAATTTCAATATAAAAAGGCAATAACTAACTACAACAATAATTATTTTAAACATGCAAACAAATTATAACATGTGAACTAGGCTTAAAACTAAAATAAAATACAAAATCATAAACAAAATATATCTGTCAAATAAATTAAGAAATTGTCATTTGTAAATAAAAATAGAAAATAAAATGTGGCGATTATAATGGATCCGTTATCAGTGATACTACTCGGAACATGTATAGTAGCATGCTGGCGTGAGTAGCAAACTACTTAGTTGTAATACTACCATAGTATAACGACGGAGAAAGACTACTAGACTATAGTAGTATAAACATAGTACATATGAGTCGGAGTAGTATATTTTATTAGAACTCTTGCGTGGTTTCTTTAATTTTTATGACCAACTTGCTCTATTTTTCACGGATGCTACGAAACTTTTAAGAAATTATGTAGAAAAATGTCGGATTTCTATGTTTTAAAGAACTTTTTATTTAGCCAAGATACATTCTCTAATATAACATACATAAAATATAACTTCCCAAAAATCCTATCGTATGAAAAATATGAGCATTATAATTTTTTACTCAAATTTACAAATAAAAGTATTTCTGTACTCAGAGATAGAGCTATATTTTTTTTTATTATTATTATTTACGACTTTAAACAAGATTTCTTCTAATTTCAGCCTGTCTTCTGCCATGCTGTCTTGCTCTACCAATAATACCATATCCTTTAGTAATAATCGAATCTAACAAACATATGGAAAAATCGAGAAAACTGGTAAATATATTTTTCTATATATATGTTCCTAACATTGACAAATACTAATATGTACATATTATAAAGCTGAAGAGTTTGTTTGAACGCGCTAATCTCAGGAACATACTGGTCCGATTTGAAAAATTCTTTCGGTGTTAGATAGCCCGTTTATCGAGGAAGGCTATAGGCTATATATCATCACGCTAAGACCAATAGGAGCGGAGCAATGCGGGTAAAACCGCGGGGTACAGCTAGTAATAAATAGTTTGATATGTGACATCTGCCCGCGCTTGGCCAGCGTGGTGGATTATGGCCTGTACCCTCATAGGAGGCCCGTGTCCCAGCAGTGGGAACGTATATTATGGGCTTATGATAATGATATAATATTATTCATTTATTTCAGAATGACGCACGATTCTACTATATTTGTGTCACGAGAAGTGGAGTCATTTTGAAGAAAAACAACAACAAATTATATGAAAAGTTAAGCGATTCTTAGCTATTGTTGTGTTTGGGAAATATATTGTATTTTTGTGTCATTCATTATTGTTTGAAATAAAAAGTTCTAATCCTCACACGTTTAAAAATCTTAATTCATAAGTTAAAAGGAATATTTATTATAATCAGTTGAATTGCTGAGCTGCTTTTGATATTTCTTTTGCTCACTGGAATATTCATTCTACCGAAATACACATACACCGTAAATTGAGTAGAACATAGACTATAAACTTGAGATGAATTTTAAGACCATGGTGATCGTTTAAAAACAAAAAAAAAACATAAAATAATACTAGCATATAAAACAAAATAATAAAAATAATTGCATATTGCGTATACAGTCTACGTGAAAACTGAGCGTCTACCAATCTTAGTTTGTGCGGTTATATCAAATTATTAATGAACCTATTCGAATATAATATATTTAGAATGTTATTCCATAATACTCTAAATATATTATATATTTATTTTTTATTTTAATTTTAAATTAAATTCCAAATCGATCGAAACCAATTCCAAATCGAACAACAAATTACATTCAAATTAAACAAATTGATATAACCGCACTACAACTCACAGGGTAAATCATCGTTCGACGTCCCCTGTCGTCGAGTCACGGCGTTCGGGTTCACCATCCCCATCCCCGACATGTTCATATTTAACGGATCCATCATCCTGTTGCTAGACGTCATATCATCGCTTATATCCTCACTCAACGAATTCTGACTGACTAGAACCGTATTCTGTATCTCCATTGGACTATGTTGAATGTTCGATGGACTGTGTAGAAAGGTTGTTGAATCTACATAACTCGCGACTAGATTATCAACTCCCATCGATGTTTCTGGCTTTATTTCCTGTTTTATGTTAATCACGCCGCTAGATATGGGAGGGGATTGTATTCGTTCGTCGTATCGATCGAACTCCTGACGACGTTCGACGGTACGGATCGTCGAAGTTGACGTTGAGGCTGTTGTTGTTGGCGTTGATCGGATTGTTGTTTTTTGTTGTTGTTGTTGTTCGTCTAGTTGGGATAATTGTTGGTTTAGCCTAATGGTATTATTTGGCATTGGCGTTGAACTTAATTTACATTTAGCTATGTACACTAGACATCAAATAATATGAGTTAGTAATCACAAAAATCTTTTATTAAATAAAACTAAGTTAAGTTAGGGATTAGACACATCACGAATTAAAAAAGCGATTTATTCATTACATCACTGTAACACTAACTGATCACTAACTGTAGCTGTACAGTACAGTACAGTTAGTGATCAGTTAGTTTCACACTATACAACACTATTTTGCAATTTTATTTTCCCCTATACACTCTCATATTCAAAACATAAATCGCTTCTCAATTCTTAAATTTATCACACTCATAAACAATATAATAATATATACTATGATACTAACCGTTCCCAATGAAGTCTGTGTCCAAAAATCCAGTCTGTTTCGGCTCATATGTAGTGGAATCAACATAATCAGCTGACACGTCATACTGTTGTGGTTGTTGATGTAGATTCATGTTGGATGTTAGCGCTGGGGCTGTGTTGTTGTAACTGTATGAAGATAGCGGCGATCCGTAACCGGGATAGCTGTAATTGTAATAATAATGGTAATAGGGATGGTGGTAATAAATAAGGCCTGTATAGTGATAACAACAAGGTAATAAGATTTCCGAAAGTGATACGTTATTGAATATATATGTAATATTAAACCGATGATATGTATTATAATATCGCAGTATTAGTTGATACTAAAAATAAACAGCCTAAACATTGATGAATTCTAATCGTTTTAGTTTTTGTGCTTAAAAATAGTAACTGAAAATTGAAAAACTTTTAATGTGTATAAAATATACACCATACATTGTATAATTTTCATCAAACATCTAAATTCTAAGACAAACTAAAACCCACAAACAATCGAAAAACTTTTAATTAGTATTAAAACATCCTTCAAATCTTTAGCACCAGATAACTACTACAATAATATCCCATGAAACCATCATAAACCTCACAACATTCACATTATTCAATACGTTACATAATAACGCAAAAAGACAATTACCAATAAAGTATACATAACAAAATTGTAACAAAAACTGTGAATTGAATCATCGTAATTAAGCACCGTAGTACCGCTATCCGATACAAGATGGCAGCACCGTTAGTTACGGTAAATGTAATGACAATGACATCAATAGTTGCAATGGATTACGGGAATGTTCTAGAAGTGTACCGTGAACGTAACGGGGGATATGTTTTATTAATTGTGAAGAATTTACTATAATGAATATAATAAGTCTGTGGCTTAGAATATGTGCATAGTTGGAAGGTAAAGTTATTGGTAGTTCAAGGGATTTGATTTGGTTATAGAAGCATGAAGTAATGAATATTTTAATCGTGGATTATTATCAGCAACAATCTTAAACTTCATTTTTGACCAATACAAGAAAAAATATGTATAAACGAAAACTATGTTGTGATTGAAGTACAGAATCAAGATATTAATCAAAAGATTTATATTTACATTATTGATGAAATCAACACACAAACACTAAGAATGTATAATCATTGTAATGTAATAAACAGCATAAATAATCCATAATAAATTCCTAAACGGAACTTCTAAACGAACCACAGTTATGTTAGTTCAGCTATTGAATAATAGATGTCCTTACCCGTTGTAATGTCCATGGAATTGGTCGCTCGAGCTGGGCGTCTGGCGTTGTGCGTCATACACAGAGTCCGGGGCTGCTTCTATTTGAGTGCGCAGTTGTACAGCTTTCACCTCCTCTTGCACTTTTTCCCGCTGCTTTTTTGACATACGGCCAAATTTGACAGCTGAAAAGTCAAATATAGTCTGTGAAAATCGCGTTCTTTTGATATAAAATTAGTGTAAAAATTATTATCTAGAATACTATACTAAATAGACAGAACAATTTAATCCAGAATAGTAAATACTATACAATATAAAATAGAACAATAATTAATAATATGAAGAAGTATTAAAACTTTAAAAAATGAATACAGAGAAAAAAAAGGTGTGCATTTTTATTTAGCCGCCAACAAAAAAAAAGAAACGTCAAATTCCAATGACACAACGCGGTTCCTAATTCAAAAATTCCGCGCGTACTCTTTGTCCTTTTTATTTGAATCGTTAGTACCTTGAACACCCGTTACTCAATACCCACGTAGTGTGCTAGTGTGCGTGAGGACGCCGCTTGGCTGTGTGTGTGCGGGCATTGGCATACTGCCTAGTGGCACAACGAACTCTTATAACTCTGACGTTTATATATGACGTATAGCTAACTACGTAAGGATGTCCCGTACGGTAATCCGCGCGAATCGAGACGCGCGTTATAAACACGACACCGTTTAGAATCACGAGCCTTTCAAATCAGCGGGGTTATAATTTTCGGCTTTGTTTCGTTCAATGACCCGACCATTTTGTATGGATCTGCGTTTCGGTACATTTTTGTTGCGAATCGAGGTCATGTTATTTTGAAGGTTTGTTGAACTATTCTATCTGGAGCTGTTTTTGTGTGGAACGTATTTGTTTGGATCAAATGCTTTTTTTAACAGTGGGCTATTGTTTATCTTATAATAGGTAGTTCATACATGAAGCCATAAATTTAAATATTAATGGTTTGTGCTATTTGGAATGGGCTTTGTTTTTTGTTTTTAATATTACCTTTCTGCGTAATTATAATTTATGTGTGTATAAAGTATAAACGAGAGTAACCTGATTCCTTTGGACGTTTCCAAAGGCCGTTTTTAGACTATTTCATTTGACAAACATTCTAACGAAAAAATTGAATCGAAAAATTTTAATTAAATTCTAAAATAAAGTAAATATGCTGTTTCTCATACATCAAGTCGTATAGCGTGTAACCGACTTGGCAAAAAAGTTCGTGTGTTACCCAATAACCGACTATAATATGTCTAAGTGTTACGTCGCATAAAAAGATGTTACGCCTCGCCTGCTCGTTGCACAATAGCTAGTGATGTGCTTTCCATCGATATATTATCGATATTAACATATATTATCGATACTCTGTGCAATCCCTGGGCGTGGGTTGTTTGAATTTTCAGGGTGAAATTTTTATGTAATTTCAAATGAAATTGAATGTAGTGTAGAAACAAGTAGTTGACATACTTAGATATTTATAATAGGATGTTATTTGCATATATTTATTAGCTATTAGGTATTTTGCAAAATCGGTGAATTAAAGACAACAGAAGATGTAATTGAAAATAAAAGTGTATTTTGTATGAGCCTGTAGTCTATTTTCAAATTATACATTTTGAGATAATTATCGCAACAATTGTTTTTATTTTTAAACTGCTTTGTACTACTTGAATATTTATGTATTTTGCTCGCGTTTAGGTAGCTTATCTCTCCTTTTTCATTATCTCTTTAACCAAGAAAATATGAAATTAAGGGTATATTAATTTTTTTATCGAATATCGATATCTCAGTCCCATCACTAGCAGTTATGTCAGCTTACGCAATGCCACGGTTGGTGGCGATGCGCTATGCCGGTATCTGAATTATATCAAATCTTGTTTTGATCAACTATGTATTATATACTAGGTGCTACCCGCGGCTTCGTCCGCGAAAAGGAAGTTTTTAAGGGAATGTTTGGGTTTAAAATTTGGATTGAAAATAAACATAAGCTTTTTAAATATTGAAAGAACTGAAATATTATATAAAAAAATCTAATGTTATACTGTTATATTCAATACAAAATAAATTTAGGATAGCAAGAAAAGAATTAAGAAATACTACTACTAGAATACCAGTCAATAATCTATCATCAACAAATTTACATACAAATCGGTTTAGCAGGTTTTACCTAATTGAGCAACAAACATACAAACTTTCTTATATTATAATATTACAATTATTGTAATAGGGTATGGATAAATATATATTTTTATTCCTGCATATAACACCTTATCATTTGAACCTTATGATTGTAACATAACAGCCGTTATCAGCACTGATAACAGGTCGTTCACCCCGCGTTCGCTTCCTCATACCACAAGGTATGTATTATTTATAAATAGTTTATTTTTATTACCGGAAAGTTGTGTGTTTTATCGATTTTTAGTGTTCTTAGATTGTTCATAATACGTATTTTATATGCTTTAATAAATTTTATGTAACTTAAGACTTGTAGAATGTATTTTTATAAAGCTGCTTCACTTTTTGAAAGGAAGAAAATAAAAAATATAATTTAACCTATTTAGAAAAATGCACACATTTGTAAAATGATATTTTGTTGATTTAAATTATCAAGTACTCTTAATCTATACTAAATTACTAATATTATAAAGCTGAAGAGTTTGTTTGTTTGTTTGAACGCGCTAATCTCAAGGAATACTGGTCCGATTTGAAAAATTCTTTCGGTGTTAGATAGCTCAATTATCGAGGAAGGCTATAGGCTACATTATATCATCACGCTAAGACCAACAGGAGCGGAGCAATGCGGGTGAAACCGCGGGGAACAGCTAGTCTAGCTAGCAGTTAGTCTAGTGTTTTTACACCAATAATGTGCGAAGATATTGTGTAGCGAGGAATGTGATGAAAAAGCACCCTTACACTACTGGTTAATTAAAAAAAAAAACTCATCATCGACTCACCATCACGACTCATCCCCAGCTTCAAACACTTCTGCAGCCTGCAGTACTGGCACCGGTTCCTGTTCACCCTGTCCACCACGCACGCCTTGTTCCGTGGACACTGGTAATTCACCACTGAAATGAACAACTGTGTTAGTAGACTTATTTATGTGTGTCCCTGCTTGTAGGGAAATAAAGAACAAAACTATGCCCTTCCTACTGTATGTATAGGAAAGTAAGAAAGAAAAAATGTATAAGTATGTACCGGGACATATAAAAGAAAAAAATGTGTGAAATTTATATTGTATAGGGTATAACAAAATAGTTAAAAAAAAATAAAAAGACACGCTACTTGCAATGATATTATATACATATACAAACACTTAGCTTACTGCCCGCGGCTTCGTCCGCTTTGTCAAAAACCTAATAAATTATATACTAAAACCTTCCTCTTGAATCACTCTATCTATTAAAAGAAACCGCATCAAAATCCGTTGCGTAGTTTTCAAGATTTAAGCATACATAGGGACATAGGGACAGAGAAAGCGACTTTGTTTTATGCTATGTAGTGAAGAACAATAATAAACTGCAAAATAATCATTAATCTATGAGTTATAAATTTACTAACTACTAAAATAAATTTCCTACAAAAACATTATCAACACTACACAAATACTGAAATAAGCAATACATAAATTAAAACGCTATATTCAATTAATTTTTCACTACTACATTTTTCATAAAATGTCCTTAGTCATATGTCTGTTTGTCATAGCAAAAACAATTTCGAATACTAATCTATAAGATGAGGAAGCTTTGAAGAAAGTCTCTAGTGCTTTAAAAGTTTATTTTTTCTTATTCTTATGTATTGGATCAAAGCCAAGGGTTTGTAGTGTCACTACATAAAGGAAAGCTTGCTTTGAAGTTTAAATATTATTAATTTTTAAAAAGTACTAGTAAATTAATCTGATAATAATTAAACGTTTTTCACTCATCATATTAATATAAACTGCAATGTAAATTATAAAATTCAGTCAATTGAATTTAAAAAAGAACTTATCATTCGAAATCAAAGAAAGATACAGATATCAAATCTAATATCTTCTGATGTAACAATTAAATGTTTAAGTTAATCTATTGATTTAAGTTAAAACAATCGGATGTTTTGTTTCTTTCGTTTGTTATAACGGTTGCCATGGTAACAGAACAATATTCCAAGATGTTCGAATTCTGGACACTGGCAAATAGTTATATTATATCTTCTGGCCATAAATGAAATGAAAATTCGGTTATAAACGTTTGTTATAACGGTTGACATGGCAACAGAAAACAATTCCATAAAAAGAACTTGCAAAAAGAATAAAGCCTGCTTCCGAGAGCCGGCAGAAAATTCAGATTATTCCTAAATGTTGTTATAACGGTATCAATTGCAACAGAACAATGTCATCGTTTGTTATAACCGTTGCCATGGCAACAGAACCTAACTTCGTATTTGATAAAAAGAACATGAAGCCGACCTGTGCTCTGCGACCGTCTGAAGAATCCCTTGCATCCCTCGCAGGTGATCACACCGTAGTGGACCCCCGACGACTTGTCTCCGCACACCTTGCATGGTATGATCTCGATTTGGGCTGGAACAAGATGAAATTGTGTGTTAAATTGTGTATAGATAGAATCAAGAGCAATATATTACCTTTATGTTAACGGTGCATTTTCATCAAACGAGCGAATGCTCGTTCTAAATAAATAAATATTATACCACTGCGCCAACCCCGTCGTCATTCTAACCCCACTATGGCAAATTCTTTTATTGTAAACAGGCGTAAAGCATTCTTTCGTTGTTCTTAGTGCGTTCGAAAAGATTCTATGCAATGTTCTAATACTGAACAACGCAGAATACGAGTTTTCGTTTACACTAAATGATCACGAAAGAATGCTCTAGCTCTATGTTCGTTTGATGTAAATTCACCGTAATTATATAATTTTTATTATGCCTAATAATTATTGCTTAGTTAATTATATGTACACTGTCTCTTAAACAAGAAAATATTTGTATTTTAAGAGCCAGAAGTATGTATGGATATATAAAAGGCAGTAATAGCACTTACTAAATAGTTGCTACGTAATAGATAACTTCTAGATGTAAGTACAAACAAGTACAAGATTTTTTAACACTTTTTGAAGTATTTTTTCAGACAATATTTTCATAATTATTTATTTTCCTTCACCATGTCGCTGATTTTTTTTTCATCAGTGAAACAGATAATATCATAGAAATCTAAATAACAAGGTTATTTAGATTTCTATGGATAATATATTCGATAGTTATAAGGAGCGTATGACAAATCATTTTAGGTAATTAAATTTACTACAGTTTGTGTTATATCAAATATAGCTCATCAGTTCATACGGTTACCTGGAAGCTCTTAGAACATAAAATATTAAAAACGCATGCTAAAAAGCTTCTTGAATGATAGATAAAATGTGATAAGATTATACTGCATGAGTAGCTCGTAAATGCTTGTGTCATACATTTCAAAGAAAAAGGATTTTCAGTAATATAATATTCTTATTTTCAATACATTTTTATAAATATAAATACATGTACATATTTTTCTATATTTATAGGTTTTTAAACTGACTTGATTTAAAGTTTAAACCACTAGATTAAACTTTCATAAAAAAAGTATATTAATAGAAATAACATTTTTTTTAAACGTTCAAACGAAAAAGGCTGTAAATTACAAACATTTGGTGATTTTGGTGATAAATTATAATTAATCGATGTCATTATGTCACTTTAAATTTTATTTTGACAACCCTAAAACTGTCTAGAAATTTTGAATGAACCAGTTTCAAAATTTCATACCAAGCGCCATTTTTGGCCGAGGTCATCGACCCCGGCAAGGTCGGAGCACGGGCAATGACTTCCTTGTATGTGTGCACTTATTAACTATAGACACCCCACTTTCGACCTTATTACGTAACCTTTGAGTTGACATTAGATCGACATATCACATGTGGTATTGTAATCCGGTATTTGTGAATGTGTGTGTGATCATGTATAGGATATGGGATTACGTATACATTTTTAAGTTACCGCAAGTTATTAATAGCGAACCAATTAAGTTGATTAAGATCAGAATTAAGTTGATGTTGTTTAAGATCTATTTTTTAATTATTGGATAAGATTTCGTTTAAAACAACTTTTTTAACTTTTTATTAGCTTCACCTGTATTTTACACGCTAAACGAACAGATTTAATTCACACTTTATTCAATTCAATCCTATTAATGTTGCAAAAGTTTGTAAGCATGGATGTTTGTTACTCTTTCACGCAAATACTACTGCACCGATTTCAATGAAATTTGGTAAGGAAGTAGCTGAAGACCCAGAATGAGAAGAAGACTTTTTATGCCGGAAATCTCACAGGAAAAGGAAATATGCGGGTTTTTCTTTGAAAACGCGGGCGAAGCCGCGGGCGAATCTAGTATTTTTATAACTTTACCTTATTAGAATGAAACTCGCTATTTTTATTTAATTATTATCTACAACTCTAGAGAATTGAATAAAAAATAATTAATAGAATTTGTAAAATAATATATGATTAAAATAACCGTGTTATTTTTTTTCTTTATTTAGGACATTAGATAGAGATACACGAGTAAACCATTATTACTAATTGTTTAACAGATTAAATTTATATTAAATAATAATTATTATTATTATATTACCGATTGGCTATGTACTTAATCCTACTACTGTCAGATGTATGTATGTTTAGAATATCTATGGAATAGTAAGATTGATAGTGACTAGTGAGTCAATTCAGTCAATCGATCAATGAATTTCGAAATAATTTTTTGGTTTGTTATCTTAGAATTATCGACTGGCTGAACCGATTTTGATGATATTTTTTTTATGCGAGTGTCTCCCATTTAAATTTTGTCTTATTCTGATAATTGAAGATGGTTTAGTTTTTTGTAAAATGAATTTATTTATGCTTTATTGCTCTGAATAAATTACAAATTGAGACTTAAACTAAGATATACATTGTAAAATATTTATTATATAATATATTTAAGAAGATAGAGTCTGGGATCACTCGTCATTATGACTCTACAAATTGCTTTTGGTTAATATTTGACATTTGTGTTATACATTTCATTATATTAATTTCTTCATAGATAAGAGAGTATATGCTATTACTGGTACATCAAGTCATTATTTTTTATTGACGTAAATAACAACCAATCAGCATTAATTTAAAACAAATTAGTTTGGGACATTTGTTTTTGATTCTTTAACTCTTAAGTACATAATATAAAATATTATGAGTCACTCAATAAAATGTTGGTTTCAACTTTTAATTATTGAACCCGCGTGCAAAATTAAGTATTTCCATAGCTCATGTGTTATTCTGTTCTATAACCTATATTACTTTAAAATATTCATCCAAATACGTCGAGTAGTTTTATCGTGAAAGAGTACCAAACAAACACACGTGCTCACAAACTTTCGCATTTATAATATTATGATTAATTTTATAAAGTGTAATGATAGAAATGGTTTTTCAAAGTGTGAACGGGACGGAAAATATGCGGTCAGCTGATTGTGACGTCAGCGGTCAGTGACCCCTTCGAACTGTGCTTGTGACGTCACAGATTGGGACACCGATCGAACAATTTGAAAATGGAACGCTTTAGCCTATTTTTTTGTCAAGGTTGAATTGCATGTACATTCATACTTGGTAACAATGTCAGGTTAAGCTGAATATTTCTCAAATATACTTTATTATTAATATTTAATACCTAAACTAGATACCAATTAATATATGTATCAACTAGCTTTCCGCCCGCGGCTTGGCCCGCTTTGTCTCAAACCTAATATGTAAATTATATATACATACTAAGACCTAGTCCTCTTGAATCACTCTATCTATTAAAAAAACCGCATCAGAATCCGTTGCGTAGTTTTAAAGATTTAAGCATACATACTAGGTACATAGGGACATAGCGGACAGAGAAAGCGACTTTGTTTTATACTATGTAGTGATAGTGATAGTGAGGTTATGAGGAACATTTTCCTTACATAGTAAACACACAACATTATTACGTAAAATGTTAAAAAACCTCAATGAAAATCAAAAGCACTAAAAAAGGACAAACGGCCATCTTATCAATAACACACCCACACTACGTCACAGGTTGTTGACCTTTGGCCAAATCCGAGGTTCCAAATTTGAATTTTAATCTAACGGCCAGTACGTCACGGGTGAACGGCCGCGGTTGTCCGAACAACTATCTATATATTCAATTTTAATCCTTATTACAATATCACATAGTCTAATTTTGGTTAGCAATTAAATTTCAAGTTCGGAATTCTAATAGCGCATTCCAAAACAATATTGATACTTATTTTAATACATCAAGGTCTAGTTTTGAATGGCAATTAAATTTCAAGCTCGAAATTCGAATGGATAGCGGATTCTTAGAAGCTATTTTATGCTAGGCTTGTATTGCCAGCATTTGAATTCGAACTTCGTAGATTCTAAATTTAAAATATTTTTGAAATAAGCAACAATAATTAAAAAATAATGCTAACTCTTTACTCTATAATATTATCTTCATTCTTCAAAAATACTCGTGTATTTTTTCAAAAAGCAACAATTTAAAAAAAAGCTAATTCCATATTATCTTCATACTTTAAAGATAATGCTGTTCAATTTTAATCACAAGGTTTGATAAAAAGACATGTTCTGCTGTTCTTATAATAATTATTTTCGTTTGCACGTTTATATCGAACATATATCATCGGGTCAATGTCCGCCATTACGCATTGTCAGCTGATCCGAAGCCAAAACTAAAAATATGCAAGTAAACATCTTGTATTATATTACATTATGTTTCATTCTAGAATATTGCTGCGTCTACGAATAAAATTCTATTCGAAATTCAAATTAAAATTTTTCATGGCTCTATAATTTCATTTTTAAATTGACATTCTCCAAATTCTCAATTTGAAATTATTACGATGCGTGTTCTATTTTCAAAAATGTTCTTTTTTTAACACTAATGGAAGAACCACCGATACTGACAGCTTCACTACATAGTTTAAAACACAGTCCCTGGCTGTCTGTCCCTATATTTATGCTGAGATGGTAGATCTTTAAAATTACGCAACAGATTTGGATGCGATTTTTTTATACAAAGACTGGTTCAAGAGGAAGGTTTTTTATTTTTCTTAAGTTTTTGATAACGCGTGCGAAACAATTTTATTTGAATAAAAACCAAAAAGTTTACATTTAAGCATATTCAAGTGACTAATTAAAATTATAATTTTATAATATAACTGATATTTAGATGAACTAGATTGTTTCAATCTAACAACTGAGTTCTATTTGCGTAGTATCTATAGTCTGTGGTTCTTTGACAACGGTTATTGCAAAACGGTATCGATATCGGTATCGTTATCAGTTATTAACGGTATTAAGCGACAATGACCCAGTATCAGACATATTGGCTAATCAGTATTATGACATAGAAATCTTACATTTCCTTATCTTTTTAGATTTCATACAATTGTTCTGATTTTAAGCAATAATGGATAAGCTTTATTAGTCACAAAAATATATACAATCGGAATAAATTATTATAGATGTACAACGATTTTTCATAAAAAATAAAAATACTAAACCCCTTTCAAATTATTAGAATGAGATGACATGGGAGGCTATCAAATAAAAAATTATCAAAATAAGTTCACCTAGTCGAAACCTCTGCGGAAACAAACTGAAGAAATATAGTCGAATTATGATTTATGATACTCTTCTGTTTGAAATCACTTGGAAAAAATGTATCTATAAATTTTTTACAAAAAGATGTATACTAAAATTTTGATGTATACTAAAAATTAGGTCTTGAAAACTTCATGAACTCAACAATGTCTAACATTTAGATCTGTTAAATACAAATAAATCTAAATAAAAGTAGTTTTGTTAATCAGCTCGAATTGTTAAGCCGGGTTCAAGGTTGCATAGTATGTTCATTCACCTTATCATTCATACAATTTGTTGTAATGATACTAGCTTACCGCCCGCGGCTTCGCCCGCTCTGCCTAAAACCTAATAAATTATGTATATACTAAAAACTTCCTCTTGAATCACTCTATTTATTAAAAAACCGCATAAAAATACGTTGCGTAGTTACATAGGGATATAGGGACAGAGAAAAGCTACTTTGTTTTATACTATGTAGAGACTAGAGATGTCTCTATTATTTGTAATGTTATATATTATATTGATATTATTTAGTATTGTCTATGCCCTGTGAGAAGACCAAAATCTGAATAGGAGGCCATTGCTTTATGAAAAAGAATCATTTAAAAAATAGTGGGAAATATCTGAATTGTATAAATGAAAAAAAAGTAAGAGTTTTAAATTAAGAACAAAAAAAATATTACAGATCATCAATCGTAATGACATTAAAATTTAAAAATGGAATAGTGGAACGATATTTAACGTGAATACGGAATGTATGTCAAGGTCATTGACCCCGAAAATTTTGGATGTTCCCAATAAACCGCTCTCGTTCTTAATTTGAAATGACGCATGACGCATCATACGTTCCAAATTTAAATTATTCTGGAAATAGTTTTGGAAGAACGTTGACATATTCCAATGTAGACATTTTTATGTCTCCAGACGATCGATTCTCTACAGCCTACTTTCTTAGCCTAACTAAATGAATGTGATAATATAAAATAGGAAAGTCAATGACCTTTATATTGTGTTAAATTCGTGCCAAATGTCAAAAATACAATAACATTTTTTTTGTTATATTTTTTGCATGTCAATGGTCATTTCTTACATCAAATTTTCATACAAATCTCTTGTTATTAATTAGATACTGATTATTATGTTATGATTATTAATTATTAAACACAAAATGGCGCAAAACCAATCCTATTTTTACTTAAATTTTTAAGATTGTCGATAACTAAAAGTATATTTTGACCCAAAATATTTCGCGTGCGTCAGTCCACACTTACCCTACATAGTTTTTAGGGCGCAATTAGTAGATAATTTTGACTAATTGTAAATAAACGATTTACAATAGGTGACACCAATAGCAAATTTGTATTGAATCGATAGTGTAAATGGCTGAAGTAAAATGTAGCCTATTTGCGCAAACTATACAGTTTTGAGGTAAAAAGTAGTTTACGTTTTAATACAGACGATCTATAAGGCCCGATTTTTCAATGCTTGGATAAAACTTATCCGTCCAATAAAGTATTACACGATAATATTAAAATGTCACGTAAACTGTCAAATACGGGCAATTAGAATACGTTTTTAAAATGGTAGTTTTATACATTATTCGACGAATAAGTTTAATCCAAGCATTGAAAAATCGGCCCTAAGTGAACTAAATTTAGTACTGACATGGCTTTACAATGCTGTTCAGGGAAATTAGTAGCCTATGTATGACATTTTCGAGGTAAAGAGCTACTTAGTACATGTGCTAATACGGACTATCTATAACTGAACTAAGTTTCATATTGATCAGTTGTTTTGTGTGTATCATTAACAAACATACATCCACTCATACTTAATGTTTAAAACATTACTATGATCGTCATAGATTAGTTTTATGTTTGTTTCGACTCTTTGCCGTAAATTTAATTTCTAAAACTAGTTCAGTGTATATTTAAGAGACGAAAATTATTTTAATTACTTTCAAATTAAGATAAATGCACAGTGAAAATCCGTATTAACCTATTATTCCTAGGTATATTATAAAAAATAAACCTACCAATAACTGAACTTTGTGTAATCGTAATTAGACACGAACAAATATACTGATACAAATATTTATTATTATTATCTCTAGTCTGTATTGACTGTGCTACATTTTTCATTGATAATTAGGGTTCTGCAAACGTTAATTTTAGCAAGACAAGTATATTGCTCTAGCTATAAAAAATAATAGAGTTTAAATTGAAGAAAGCTCTACATCCTATTTTTCTTATATTATATAACTTTGTCGAGAAAAACTCTATCTATTAAAAAAACATCAAAATCTGTTGCATAGTTTTGAATAACTAAGCATACATAAGGACAGATAGCGGAAAGTGACATTGTTTTATACTATGTAGGTCTGTCTATTCGTTAGCGAAAACTGCATTAAATTCAACGCAGCCGGTCAAATAAGACATACATTTGAATGATATGCTTGTATGTTAATTTATTTACATTCAGATGATAATTTATCTGTAATAAAAATCAAATCCACAGACACATAGCATCAATAAAGATTAGTTCCCTCAAACCTTACTCAAACTCATACTCATAACGTGTACTTATAATATTGTGTAGTATATAGGTTCTATTCTCAGTTTTTCACATAAAATATCATTTTTAAATCGTATTTGCTTTTCTGAATTACTCTAGACATCGTATAAGCCTGTCCTAGATACTGTTTTTTAAAGATTACTATAGTATTTCTCTCCAGGCTTGAGATAGAGCAAAACCCTTACTAACTTCACATTTATTATGACCTTTATCCGAATTTATTATATACAGAACCCTTGGATTGTAAATTAGTTTAATCTTGACTGTTTTAACAGACTAAATCAACACAGATATTACCGTTATATATGTATATTAATTATAGCTTAATTAGTTTAAAATCAACAAATAATGCGTGTTAAAAGTTTTATTAGAGTCCTAATAATATTATAATTTATGCTAATTTTCTATTTCTATACAATTTGTATGTGAGCTGAAAATTGACATCTTTAGATTTATCTTTTAACTAGCGGTCCGCCCCGCCTTCGCCCGTGGTACTTATTTACGTTTTCTCTACATAAGAACCATCCTCGTACTTCAAGGAATATATTAAAAACAGAATTATCGAAATCGGTCCAACCGTTCACGCGTGATGCCGTGACAACGCGAAAGGGGTTTCATTTTTATATATATATATAGACAAGAAAATCTTACAAATGAGACTTTACAAATGTTTGTCAATGCAATTATTTTAACAATAAACCATTATTTTTTACCAACAAGAATCTCATAAGAATTTCACCAATTCTTATAATAATTTATTGTATAGATAATAAATTTCCACATAGACAACTCTATTATTTTGTCTGTATTTTATTATCTACTAGCTTTCCGCCCGCGGCTTCGCCTGCTTCGCCTAATAAATTAAATACTAAAACCTTCCTCTTGAATCACTCTATCTATTAAAAAAAACCACATCAAAATCAGCTGCGTAGTTTTAAATATTTAAGCATACTTAGGAACAGGGACGGAGAAAGCGACTTTGTTTTATACTATGTAGTGATGCTAAATATGTTAGGTTCTTACTAAAGTCTAGATGTCTGGGAAAAATCAATGCTTAGTCACAGTACGCAACGTTACGTAACTAAGAAATGTACGACTTGGCTTTACACTAAAAGTTAAAGTTAAAACCTCTTCAAATATTTATAGTTCATTTTTTAAATCTTTTTCAAAAATAAAACACTGAAAAATGACGTCACGTCAAAGTTTAAAAATATCAATTCTATCTTCCAACGATGACGTAATTATTGTAATGTCAAATTATTGTGTTCGAAGCGAATTATTCAAAAATATTCGAACGATATTGTTGACGTTCCAAATTGGAATATTATCGTTTAGATTTATTCCAAATTCAAATAGTGTTTTATCTTAATTGTGCACATTGACACATCCATTTAACAAAAGAACATTATTCATTTTTAATCACAGAACAGTTGTGTTTTTAATAGATTATAAAAAGTCTCCAAACAGCTGGCTGTTAGAAATAAAATAACATATATATTTATTACTAGATATCTTCTAGATATCATCAGTTCTCGGTGATACATAACTTTATAAAGCTTCAATGAGTAAAAAGAAATAAAAAAAAGCATAAGCCGAAAATACCTCTTATAGAGTTAGCAGATTTCTTATCCAAGAACATTCCTGAGATCGTGGACCCGAACATCCCGTCCCCGGGGGGCGGGGAGGTGCTGTCCGCCACCGGGTCCATGCCCATCTGCCCCATCACCCCTTGGACCTCGTGCGGCTCCCGCTTCAGCATCCCCTGGGGCAGCTGGCCCTGATGCAGGAGCGTCGAGGCCGACGAGTGACCCCCGTGCTGGTCGGGAGGCCACTGAGACCCGAACAACTCGTGGAACTGATTGTTATTCATCATTTCTTTTTTCTTCTTCTTTTAAATTTAAATTCTTTTCAGCCAGTGATTTTGAAAATCGAATCGTATTCGCATGGCTTACACTAGACAGATATCACTGCGGTTTGGTGTTCCTTCACGAATTCCAAGCGACTATGTCGTAAGGCAACGTCTAGCTTACCATAAGTTGGTTTTCTTGGAGAAAACTTTATGGCACTATTTATGTTTCAACTTGGTTGATTATAAAGCACCACTATTGTAAATTTTAACTGATATAGTATATGTACCGGCCGAGCGGCGTTGTAAGGTTTCTTTTCGCGAAGTTTATTTCAGGTATTAACTTTTTGAAAAGCAACAAGTTTTTTGGCATTTTGTCGCCGTGGTCTCTGTTTTATATCCCTTTTCTTCTTAAATAAACATTCTACTAAGGCACTGTTTCTGTTTATTGTATTTTTATACACTTGTTCCCGTATACTATTTTTTTAATTTATTTAAAAAGATTAACAGAATTTAAAAAATCTGCAAAAAGAAAACAAGAGCAGAAAGGAGAATTTATTCAATTAAAATAGTTCCGGAGACGGAATGCCAATTTCAATTTGAAAACAGAATTCGATGAAGCACAGAACTGTTAGAGCTCAATTATCTAAAATTCTGTTAATCTTTCAGTCGATTGAATTTTAAATTTGGAACTCCACTACGTTCCATTTACGAAAATCCATGTCACTGCACTCAAGGCACTGGCACAAAACAAAAGATGCGTTCACCTCACTGCTATAAAAAAAAATTTGTACGTTATTCTTTTGTACTATAGGTTGTTCACAACTCGGCTACGCGTCTACGACTGGCGGTTCTTGAGATGTCGACGCCGGGGCGGCTCGATCGTGACTGACGCATTGACGAATCTTCAGACCGGGCTAACAAAAAATTATATATTTTTTCATTCGGGCCGAATAATCAACTTAGCTAGTGATAGTTCAATCACCGCTGACTACGATAGGCGTAGCTTGCAATTTTGACCGTTAAGGGTTTGTTCTTGGGGTGTTACAGACGTCGTATATTGAGCGTTTAATACCCTTGATTGGGGCTAGGAAAATGTTTGCAATGAGGTAATTAAGCGACAAATTCGCGCGGCATAGAGTTCATGTGTGTGTGCGTGTGGTATCGTACAGACGTAGCGGCGCGCGCACACAGGCGCACGGCGTCACACCGTGTCGTTGAACCCGGGACCAAACAAAGTAGATTTCGGTGAAATGCTGTTGAACCCTAGCCGTGGAATCGGATGCTTGGACGAACTGCATTTTTTGGCGATTCGATTTTTCGAAAATCAACATCGATTATACGTTTCGCCTAGAGTCGATCAGACGATTGTCAAAAGGTCAATAACCCGGCGGACGGGTGGCATGATGGTTTTTACATTATTTTTCTTCAGGTGCTTGTTTTTATGTTTGTTTTGTAATGAATTATAAGGTGTTTAGGTTATGAACTATGGTTTTCTAAGTATGATAGTCAAATATTTTTGATTATATAATTTTTTATTTTATTCCATTGAACAATTTTTATAATGATTATTTCTATATTATGTATTTGATTGAATAATGTTATACATCTTTAAACAAAATTGCAATAAATATAGCGTATAAAAAACCATTACAAAAACCAATAAATAGCAAACATTAACATAACTTAAATCATAACTTAGCACTTACACGCGAATTTAAGTTACACTAAGTTTCATTGTGTAACTTATAGCACTTAGAATTACTAGACATGGCAACCTACTAGCCTAAACCAAGTTTAGGTCAACATATTTGGTGCCAAAGTTAAAAAAGGTCACATGGACTTTTTGTAAAATGTCAGATTTTTAAATTGTACCTGTATATTTTTTTCAAAACTACATTTACTATTGTAAAAACATTGAGAATATCGGTCTTATTAATTTTGTGGTTACAATTAAACAAACATAATATAAACAAAATCTCGATAATTTTAATTATAATAAATTGTGTGAGGTAAGAACTAATGATGATGGTGATTAATCAAAAATTATTATTACCATATTATTTTTATTAAGAAATAGCAATTTAATTAGATATGTAGAATTATAAAGTTATTAATTTAAGAAAAGATTAATTATTTATTATATATTATATACCCATGTATATATGTATGTAGTAATATATTTTACTTTTATATTACAGGGGCGTGGTCACGAAAAAACTCAAAGATAAATCACGTTTAAAGGCAGTTTTTCTCATATATGTATAGAGTAAAGTTAAATTTAATAATAACTACTTGAAAAATACTAAATAATATCACTACATAGTACCTATAAAACAAAGTCACTTTTTCTATCCCTATGTCTCTATGTATGCTTAAATCTTTAAAACTACGCAACGGATTTTGATGCGGTTTTTTGTAATAGATAGAGTGATTCAAGAGGAAGGTTTTAGTATATAGTTTATTAGGTTTTAGACAAAGCGGGCGAAGCCGCGGGTGGAAAGCTAGTAGTCTACATATAATGTGACTATATGTCTATAAGTTATTTTTTATGTTTAGAAAAATTATTATGTACCTTTGTTTACTATAATTCGAAGCCAACAATAGAGTTTAAATATAGCCATACAAAATACACTAAAAATACAATATTACTATTAAAAACACAGACCAAGTCGCGGGTTTCATCTAGTATCGCATTTCTCCATGACCTTCGCACGGTTCAACGAACTATTGATTTTGACATTTGTGTCGGCAGCTTCAAAGGTTATTGTGCCCCAGGGCCACTGGGGTAGGCAGTTTTACTGCCCCATGCTATGATTTGGGGCAAAGGACATATATTATAGCTTTTGCCTTGACACCATAGAGTACAAATTTTATGGTATTTTTGTTATTTTTTTTTTTTTTGAAATATTCGGTTTACATTGTAAATTGTAATTAATGTGTTTGAAATAAATGTTTTTCCTTTATTTCCTTGTTGATTGGGACAGAAAAGTTGTTTAAGGACACAAAAGGCTGATTTCGAGTCAATTAATACTGGATTAATTATTGGGAAACTCAATGAAGGTGATTAAACAATAATTTTGATGTTTTTGAAAATATACCTTCTATTCTTAATATTATAAAGAGGAAATGTTTGTAATTATGTATGTATATGTATGGTTTTCACGCATAAACTACTGGACCGATTACAATGAAATTTAGCACACATATAGAGGGTAACTTGGATTAACACATAGGATAGGTATTAGGTTTTATCCCGGAAATCCCACGGGAACGGGAACTAGGCGGGTTTTTCTTTGAATATGCGAGCGAAGCCGCCGGCGGAAAGCTAGTTATTTATAAAATAGACGCTTTGAAATATTTCTATATTTTCTTGTCATTCCAATTAAGTATTTCGATTCAATTTTAATCGGTTTAAAACATGACTCTCTATTTATTAGAATACTTTACCCCCACGGAAACAAAACTATATTTTACTAAAAAACTACGAAAATTTATCACTCAAGTGCAATGACCCTGATAATGGTATCAAAGATTATTTTATTTACGATTTTTCATTTTCGGTAATGACGTCATAATACTGTATGATTAATTTAACCACATCTCATTGTATTTTTTGTTTAATAAAAAAATGTATATGAAAATCTAGTACAATAATTATTACAAGATATCATATTACATATATTATGATGATTATATGCTAGCATTTTATAAGAAATATATGAGTTTTGGGAAAAATGGATTGTTCTTAAAACCTTGTTACTGGGAAAAATTTAATATGAGGGGTGTGACTTAGCCAGGAGAAAATTATACGACTTAGTTTTTTAAGACATATCTTTAGATTACATAATTTAACTGTAAATATGAGTTTTTTTTTAATAATATCATGATAATATCTAGGCACAAGAAGAGAAGGGGTTGGTATAACAACCCTTCAAGACATAAATTTAAATTTAGAGAGTATCTAAAATTAGGATAAATTTAAAAATCATATAATTATTTCAAAATTGGAATAAGAAATTCGCACATTCATCTCAAACGACATATTCAGTTTAGATAAACGAACAGTTGTTCTAATTATGAAATTTCAAACAGTTCAAAAACAAGCGAGGAACAAATATTCGAAATTCAAATTTCAAATTCAAATTCGAAATTCAAATTCGAATGAGGCGAACGCCGTACATCGAACTATGAACTGATGTTTAAACTTAGAAAACCTCTATAAGAACATATAGACCGTATTATATAAAATTAAAAATGTGCTGATAAAATAATGCACAGTTAATTTGAATTTAAATTTTAGTTAATAAAGATATTAACAAATGTAATTAAAAATAAAGAATTTTAAAGTTGCCACTACCAAAAAAGTGTGGTTTAAATTGTTTTCTAAATTTTCTGCGAAATTTTGTATAGGTACTAATTAATGTATAAGTATAAAACAAGAAGACAGCATAATATTAGTGCAAAATAATTTCTTGAGAAAAATATTTAAATAAAAAAGTTATAACATAGGAAACATTATAAAAACAGGCTTTTATAGTATTAAATCATTTTCTTGTTATTTGTCTCCCTGTGCTCTTTTTATCATTTTCAGATGAAAATACGTTTTCTATACAGGTTGTTTTACACTATTAAGCTATAGTAAATTCTATATTTAGAGATTTTTGTAAAACTGTTTGGCAAAAGTACTGATTTAATATTCTAAATACGTACATTCTTTCTCATAAAATATTTTAGAGATACTTTTATTAAATACCATAATATTCTTCTATATACAGGGTGACTGGAAATTCGACGTGATCCTTCAAAGGGGTTATACTAGAGGTCATTTGCAACAAATTAAGTCCAGTTAACCAGGGGTCAAAAAAGGATGGTTATTGAGCTATGACGGTTTTTTGATTTTTTAGAAATTCTCTGCCTTTTTACCAAAAATAATTTATTATGAAAAAACTACTACACTGTTAACCGAAGAATGAGCGATCACTTTATAAAAAAACTTGCCCAAAACTTGCATCACCTTAAAAAGAAAAGGGTCTTAAGTGGAATAAAACTTATATTTTTAGTTAATTTTCCATAAGTAGTTGATTATTACTCGAAAAAATGTAGTAAACTTGGTGTACAAATTAAAGACGTAAGTTCCTTGTTTCATAAGCTTTCTAAAAAGGCACAAATGTTATCTACTTTTGCATGGGATCGAAATAAAAATGCAATAAAAAGATTAAAGACGTAATTTAAATTTTGGTCAAAAAATCGTCATAGCTCAATAACCATGAATTTTTAACTGGACTTAATTTGTTGCAAATGACCTCTAGTATAACCCCTTTGAAGGATCATGTCGAATTTCCAGTCACCCGATATATTATGTATAGCCTTCCTCGATGAATGGGCTATCTAACATCAAAATAATTTTTCAAATTGGACCAGTAATTCCTGAGATTAGCGCGTTCAAACCAACAAACAAACAAACTCTTCAGCTTTATAATATCAGTATAGATAACGTAATTATTATATAGTAGATATTATGATATTATTATATTATTAACTAGCGACCCGCCCCGGCTTCGCACGGGTGAAATGCTGATACTAAATACACTACAGAAAAACTGTGAACGTTGTATATAAAAACATAGCGGCACGCTCCGGCTTCGCACGGGTATAAAATATAAAGCCAGGCGGCCGGCCGGTACCGCCGCAAACGCTACGTCCCGCAATTTTTAAATCTGTAATATCTTCGAAAATATTCACTTAAATCATACGGTGTAAAGGGCCATATAGATCTATATTAAATGAACAATGTATTCAAGGTATTTAATTGGTTAAGGATTAATGCTGTATTGGTTAAAATCGCTTCGAAAATTAGCCATTATTTGTCGTAAAAAGTAAACGACAAAAAAAAGTTATTGTGGGTTATCCATAAGAGATAGACATATACCATCGCGGACTTTTCTGTAGACCTTTTTAATGTGTATAATACTTAGTACATTATTTTGATAAAACTCATAGGGTTCAGGCCTGCGTTTGCAATGTAAGCGAAAAAAATGTAATTTTTTACGACATCACATTAGAAACCTCAAAAATAACAGTACTTCTCCACTATTTAATGGGTGTTATTATACATATAAACCTTCCTCTTGAATCACTCTATCTATTAAAAAAAACCGCATCAAAATCCGTTGCGTAGTTTCAAAGATTTAAGCGTACAAAGGGACATAGGGACATAGGGACAGGGAAAGCGACTTTGTTTTATACTATGTAGTGATGTCTTTGAACTACAGTTATTCTGTGTACTTAGTTACCTTAAAAGATTGTTGACATCTGAATCTCCATATATCCTGTTTGTACATTGCTCCAAATAATTTATTTCCTTAATCTAAACTAATATTATAAAACTGAAGAGTTTGAGTGTTTGTTTGAACGCGCTAATCTCGGAAACTACTGGTCCGATTTGAAAAATTCTTACGGTGTTAGATAGTCCATTAATCGAGGAAGGCTATAGGCTATATATCATCACGCTATGACCAACGAGAGAGGAGCCACGGGGGTGAAACCGCGCGGAGCAGCTAGTGTTTGATAAAAGTCCCATACAATTCCCCTTGTGGGTTATGGACAGGTCATTTTTAACACGCTTTTATTAGCTTCATCTGTATGTTTGTATGTGTTCACTTTAAAAAAACAGTAATTAAGATTGAATACAATAATAACAATAGTTTAATTTTTATTATATTTTTGCTACATTCGAACCTTAGTTTTATGCTCAAGCGTTTACCACTGTTCATGGAAGGCAGGTTGTTTTTCTTAGCTTTATTTATTACTAGCTTTCCGTCCGCGGCTTCGCCCGCTTTATCTAAAACCTTTTAAATTACATACTAATCAAACCTTCCTCTTGAATCACTCTATCTATTAAAAAAACGCATCAAAATCCGTTGCGTAGTTTTGAAGATTTAAGCAAGGGGACATAGGGACAGAGAAAGCGAGTTTGGTTTATACATAACTAGCGACCCGCCCCGGCTTCGCACGGGTGCAATGCTCATACTAAATACACTACAGAAAAATTGTGAACGTTGTATAGGTATAAAAATATAGCGGCCCGCTCCGGCCTCCGGCATCGCACGGGTATAAAATACATAGCCGGGCGGCCGCAAACGCTACGTCCTGCAATTTTTAAATCTGTAATATCTTCGAAAATATTCACTTAAATCATACGGTGTAAAAGGCCATATAGATCTATATTAAATGAACAATGTATCCATGGTATTTAATTGGTTAAGGATTAATGCTGTATTGGTTAAAATCGCTTCGAAAATTAGCCATTATTTGTCGTAAAAAGTAAATGACAAAAAAAAGTTATTGTGGGTTATCCATAAGAGATAGACATATACCATCGCGGACTTTTCTGTAGACCTTTTCAATGTGTATAATACTTAGTACATTATTTTGATAAAACTCGTAGGGTTCAGCCTGCGTTTGCAATGTAAGCGGAATAAATGTAATTTTTTACGACATCACATTAGAAACCTCAAAAATAACAGTACTTCTCCACTACTTAATGGATCTTATTATAC
This sequence comes from Colias eurytheme, assembly GCF_061535395.1. Taxonomy (NCBI): domain Eukaryota; kingdom Metazoa; phylum Arthropoda; class Insecta; order Lepidoptera; family Pieridae; genus Colias; species Colias eurytheme. The sequence goes on along the minus strand of NC_143007.1, from coordinate 4,696,017 downwards.
ATATAAACCATCCTCTTGAATCACTCTATCTATTAAAAAAAACCGCATCAAAATCCGTTGCGTAGTTTCAAAGATTTAAGCGGACGGATAGGGACATAGGGACAGGGAAAGCGACTTTGTTTTATACTATGTAGTGATATAATATAGTGATGAAAATATCGCCCCATAGCGCATCTACCACTGGTCGGTAACTTACTATGCCAACGAACCATTTCGGGGTTCGATGTCCTCAAGATAACGTATCGATCGGCGATTTATTTCGTTGTCACACGTTTCCGTCACATTGACGTTTCGCGCGCCCTTTTTTCTGTTCCACAGATTATCTAGAGGTGTACTTTTTTTTTAATTTTGGAGGCTAAGGCTTGGTTAGGTGTCATACGGGATGAGGAGAGGGGATTATTTTTGACAATAATTAACAATTTTTTATGTATTTATGGTAATTCCAGTTTTGAATTTAAACAGTGGCTCCAATATCATATTTGATGTAGATAGTAGATACTAGCAGAAAAGTTACTGAATAATTATTATAGTATTAGTATTTTCTATAACCTATTATGTACTTAAATTTACTTATATGGCATAACTTATTTCACGCTTTGCGCAATATGTTTATCATTAATGTTTTGAAAGGTATCGCCATAAACTTTTTTTAAACTTATGTTAGGTTCAGTATGATAAGATATAATCTTTATCGATTTTGAGTTATCATTAAAAAAATTTAAGTTATCGTGCAGTTTTTTTTAGCAATGCGTAAGGCTTGAATGCGTTAGTATGATAGCGAGTTACTATGTACCTACAAGAAAGAAATTGTTACAGAATATTCTTTGTTTGCCTTTGCAAAGGTATTGCCTTGTTAGGTTAGCTGTGTTGATAGTAAAATATGTTGCCATGTTGTTGATAATTTTAAATGTTAGGGAGAAATTTTGATTCGTTCTTTGATAAGGATATATTTATTTCAAAAAAAAATGACAAGGAGGTTTCTCGTTTGGTTTGTAATAAGTAAATGTTACTCCCTTTCTTTCTCAACAAAATAATGAATAATGATAAATATATATTATGATGTTATCTATACAGTTTTGACCAGATAATAATATAAATCTATTTAATGTCCCTTTTATAGGTAAATAGTAAATGCAGTCTGTAATCAAGTGGTGTTATCCTTTAGTAAAGAAATAAGACGTGTGGCACTCGGGGACTGCCGCGGTAAAGCTATTGCATAGCATGCCTTCCAGCCACACCTCCGTGTCCGTCGGAGTGGGGAGTGTGAGGTTTTTTCGTTACGGAATTTCTCGATTCGGTCCCCGCGCTCAAGGCCCTTGATAAAAGCTATGCAATAGCTTAAAAAGGAATTCTATTGGGTTATACCACAGATAATATAATACCTACTATACTAGTAACAGTAAGTAAGGTTTAACTGCTATAAGAAACGTGAATAACGTAGATTTTTATTGATATACTAGCGGTCCGCCCCGGCTTCGCCCGTGGTACATATTTACGTTTTCTCTACATAAAAACCATCCTCGTACTTCAAGGAATATAATAAAAAAAGAATTATCGAAATCGGTTGAGCCGTTCTCGAGTTATGCGCTTACCAACACATTTTGCGATTCATTTTTATATATAAGATTTGTATGAAAAAGGCGCAAAAACTCGTCAACATATTCTAATAAAGTAGAAAAAACTTATTAGATAAATAATCAAATGAAACATTAGTATCTATGTAAAATAATAATTAAAATACTCATAATAACACGTGTACGTTAAGGGCAACAACATGGTAAATATAATTACATTTTTGAAGTTAACAACCTTTATTACAAGAAACTTTAACGTTTGCGTATTTCCGTGACGTTACTGTCGTCACGTAGTCATATTGTTTCAAATCAAGATATTAAATGAAATTAAATAAAAAAAAATACGATATAAATGTATGTGTAAGTGTAGAATTTATTTTTTGACAAATAGCTAAAAAGATCTAATTAGCTAAAATGTATTTGGCCTTGCTTTTTCATGTTTTTAAAAATCTTCAGAATATTTATCATCTACATAATAAGTATTACTTACTGAAAATATTGTAAACCAATATCCATAAAAAATATACAAAATTTAAGCATAAACAAAGTCTTACAAGTTCCCAACCCTAACCACCAACTAAAAAAAAAAATTCATCCATAAACGTCAAACTTGACGCGCTATTCCAAAAAGAAAAAACAAAAAACCCGCCAAAGCGAACTCCCGCGCTCCGAAAAGAAAAAAAAAAGAAAAAAGTAAACGCAAAAGCGCGGGAGTTATGAAACGAAAATGGCACCGGGAAGCGATAAGCGCGCGAAGCCCACGTGGTGGGTCAACGGCTGCCCCACTGTAGCGGGTTCGCTGAACGCACGCACACAGGCGCACAGCACACTACATGCGCAATGCGCGCAGGTGACTAATTGTTTTACATGTAGGTGTGTTTTTTTCCAGCCAAGGAGGTTGGTTGAAGGAGGTTTTATAAAAAAACATATTGATGGTGTTTTTAAAGATGATGGCATATCAAATACTATACCGTAAGTAAAATTTGAAAATTGTGCAGCTTAAACAAGGAAATAGTAGTTAGGAAAATTTGTAAATATGTTTATGCATACACTTAAAAACTTAGCGTATCTACCAAACTCTATAGGGAAATATGTTCGTTACAAATTACAATATCAAATTAACTTTTGCAAAAACTTCATTCTTCGTTCTTTACACCTTTAACTTACCTGTGAAAACTTCTTTAGCGGCGTTGAGCACTTTTTCTGTAATGGGTATAAAATCTTAAACTCGCGTCAGGACACGTGACCTGATCGAAAAAGCGTAAGACGGATACCATTCCAAAATATCAAACATGCTAATAATCAAGTTTTCACTTCTGCCGGCACTCCCGGAGTGCAACCCGTCTTTTTTAATTTTCAAAATCGTTTAGATTCGATAGAGCCTTCATTGATAAATTCAATATCCTACACAAAAATACTTCCTCTATCTTACTAAGATTAACTTCAAACAAACAACTTATTCTACATTTAAATACACGGATGACGGAACCCTTATTCATTCAGGATGTTTCATACAATTCGTCAACCCCCAGAAGGGAATGACCTTGAGGTCGAATTTTGACCTTTGCAAATATTTGAAGCGATTTTGTGACGGGAGCAATGAATTTTACTTCCTTTTTCTATTGTTCCGGGTATCTATGAGTAAATATACGGAAAATATTTGAATTTGATTTATTTATTGAGTAGGGATTATTATTGTGTATATTGTGTGTAATTAATCTGTATTATATAGAAAATATTGTGTGTGTAACTCTGTGAATTTTGTTCCCTAAACGAATGTATCGAATTTGATTTAGATATCTGATAGATATAATGTACTTGTGGCGAAATGAATTAATGTCTGTCAGGCAATAATTATAGATCTCAGGAACAATTGGACCGATCAGAAAAATTATATCACTGTTAGATAGTCCATTTATCGAGGGAGGCTATTATCATGCTAAGACCAACAGGAGTGGAGCAATGCGGGTAAAACTGCAGGGCACAGCTAGTATGTGATAATAAGATAGGTAAGTAGGATTTAATAAGTTTAATATCTTAGCAAAGGGTCACTAAACGCTTTTATAAAATTACTAGATTTCCGCCCGCGGCTTCGCCCGCGTTTGCAAAGGAAAACCCGCATAGTTCCCGTTCCCGTGGGATTTCCGGATTACTATCCTATGTGTTAATCCAAGTTACCCTCTATATGTGTGCTAAATTTCATTGTAATCGGTTCAGTAGTTTTTACGTGAAAGAGTAACAAACATCCATACATCCATACATCCTTACAAACTTTCGCCTTTATAATAGTATTAAGAAGATTAAGATTAGATATTAGATATTAGATATTAGATGTAGGTAATAAACATTTATAATCTGTACTCCTAACTAGTCTGGACATGTCACGCTGACGTGACGTCACGCGTGACAGCTCACTCAAGGCCGAGACTGAAATATTCACAATATTTTGGTAATAGTTCATCGACCATATTACTGAGATCATGAGTGTATATGGTAAGTGACGTCATTCAAGTAAATTAGTATGGAAACTTTTAAACTGTATGAGATTGTAAATTAAGGGAACAGTGCCAAAGAAGTGTATAAAAATCAACTGACATACAGAAAATAGACACACATACAGAAATAAATAAAGATAAACATACATATGGAAAACGAGTATGTTCATACATATTATATATACAATCGAAAATAAAACCCTTCAAGATCAAATTAGCAGTTTTAAAGTGATTGCAAACATAGATATAAAACTTTCGTATGCATGATGCAATATAAGTAGAATTTAATTGTTATACATTTAAAATTGTGACCATTTCCTCAAACTTTATGAAAAAAATGCTAATTTTATAGATATTTAAAGAAAAATTCCAAGCAGATCCTATCCCGTGATTTCACTTGAACCCAGGCAAAAAAACCTATTCTCTGCAGACTTATAATCTATCCCTACACCAAAATCCATCCACATCTCACCACCCATTTCTGCACACATTCCCCATACCTTACACACAAAAAAATCGCGATTTACACCCGTTAAATTCGCATGACGTATCTTCTATAGGTCAGTACTCCGGTCGTCGACCAGTCAACGACCGCATTCGACAACGTTTGGTTGATACGTGTTTTTTTGGTACTAGACTTGTAATTTATCACTATCGATACGCCCCGGCTTTGCATGTGCATGCCAACATAGTATAAAACAAAGTCGCTTTCTTTGTCCCTATGTGTGCTGAAACCTTTGATGCGGTTTTTTATACATATAGAGTGATTCAAGAGGAAGGTTTTAGTATATTATAATTTATTAGTTTTTAGACAAATCAGGTGAAGCTGCGGGCAGAAAGCTAGTATGTATACATTCCTTCCTCTTTAATATATTTATAAAAAATGGTAACAAAATAGGGTGCGTAGTTTTAAGCATACATACAACTGTAAAGATGACATGTTGAAACAAACGTCAACGAGCTTATTTTAGACGCTAACAATTCGAATAAAAAATTATTTTTATGTTGGTATAGTCCATTTATGGGCTATACAACATCATGCTAAAACCAATAGAAGCGGAGCAGCAAGGAAGATGTTACAAAAATATGTTATTTTGATAGCAGACGAGGTTACGTGTATTGGCTAGTATCAAATTTATAAAGCAAACAACATCAAGGGTAAATAAATATGTGAATATACTTTGAAATTTTTACTTTTTTTAATACCTAGGATGCCCCAGAAATATAATATCCATACTAATATTATAAATGCGAAAGTAACTCTGTCTGTCTGTCTGTTACTCAATCACGCCTTAACTACTGAACCAATTTCCATGAAATTTGGTATAGAGATATTTTGATACCCGAGAAAGGATATATATAGGCCGGACAGAAGCCGGGGCGGACCGCTAGTACTATTATAAAGGCGAAAGTTTGTATAGATGGTTGTTTCTCTTTCACGTAAAAACTACTGAACCGATTACAATGAAATTTAGCACACATATAGAGGGTAACTTGGATTAACACATAGGATAGGTTTTATCCCGGAAATCACACGGGAACGGGAACTATGCGAGTTTTTCTTTGAAAACGCGGGCGAAGCCGCGGGCGGAAATCTAGTAGCTTATATATTATTATTATCATCTTTGAAATAGTTATATAATCTTAAAAGTGTTGTTATTTTAAGATACAGCTTTGTAATAAAGGAAGAAATTAACGTACTATAATATTTCAAGAACTTAGTTCGCTCCAAATTAGATTTACTTTCTTTTCGATCCGTATTTTATGTAAGGGCCGATTTTTCAATGCTTGGATAAAACTTATCCGTCCAATAAAGTATTACACTATAATATTAAAATGTCACGTAAACTGTCAAATACGGGCAATTAGAATACGTTTTTAAAATGTTATACATTATTCGACGAATAAGTTTTATCCAAGGATTAAAAAATTAGCCCTTAATGTAATAATTAATATTATTTACGAATGAACCCAAACTATATTTAATTATCTAAAAATACAATTATTTCCTATAAATATATCTCGATTCATAAATTCGTTCGTTCAAAAATTACAACGCATGGGTTCACCGACCGCAAGCGAGTTGACTGCGCCAAAATAAAAATTGACCAGTATATACTGAGCTGTGAACAACTATAATGCAATTTTAAATATTCTTACAAGTACTGTATTTTATTTAAAATATCATATAGATATATATGGGAAAGTTTGTGTGGATGTTCGTTCATCTGTCACTCAGAAACAGGATCCTATATGAAATTTGGTATAGAGATAGATTAAAGCATATACTTTGTTTGCATATACATGTTTCCAGGCAAAGCCGCGGGTTCCTAGTAGTATTTATATAATCCTATATTCAATAACTACTATAATTATCTATGGTATGTAGGTTTGGGATAAAATATAGATGTTAGTTGTTAATAGATATATCAAAAACTAGCTTTCCGCCCGCGGCTTCGCCCGCGTTTTCTAAAAAAAACCCGCATAGTTCCCGTTCCCGTGGGATTTCCGGGATAAAACCTAGCCTATGTCACTCAGAAATGATGTAGCTTTCCAACAGTGAAAGAATTTTTCAAATCTGCCAAGTAGTTTCGGAGCCTATTCAATTCATACAAACAAACAAACAAAAAATCAAACCTTTCCTCTTTATAATATTTGTATAGATTAGTAGAACGATTTGGCTATGTTTTAATACGTTGATAGTTTATGATTGGAATAATAATTGTATCATAATTTAATATAGTATCCTAAGTAAGGATTTTTATTTTTTGTATGTCTGTAACAACCCCCGGAATGGCTTGATATTTTGTGTAATGTAAAGTCTGATAATATCTTATACTAACTATTTTTTGATAAGATACAGAAGTGACCATGATAATTATTTTTCAATACACAAAACTTGTAAAAATGTTCACCAATATAGTTGAATGAACTTGATGATTCGTCAAATATTATGTTCACTGTTCACCCTAGTTACGAGACTTCGCTGATGTGTCACTCACCTTTGAAAGGGAATTTTGGCTAGTTTGAACTCGCGGTTTTGGCTACTTTTAACAATGTATAATATTGTATTGGAATTTCATATCTAAATTGGTGATTAATTATTCTTATATATAAAAATGAATCGCAAAATGTGTTGGTAAGCGCATAACTCGAGAACGGCTGAACCGATTTCGATAATTCTTTTTTTATTATATTCCTTGAAGTACGAGGATGGTTCCTATGTAGAGAAAAAGTAAATATTATGTACCACGGGCGAAGCCGGGGCGGACCGCTAGTTATTGATAAAATTTGTTTCAGAAATAGATGCAATAGGAGAAAAAATATGGGCAAATTTATATTGTTTTAATGAAATGAAGCAAAGGGAAGGATATATTATAGGATAGAGATTAACTATAACCATTCAGAAGTAAAATAAATATTATTTTTTTACATTAATTTTATACAGCTTTTCCACTTGCTATAAATTAAAAGTTACATGACATATGTTTAAATTAAAATTTATGTCATACTAGCTTTCCGCCCGCGGCTTCGCCCGCGTTTTCAAAGAAAAACCCGTTCCCGTAGGATTTCCGGGATAAAACCTATCCTATGTCCTTTCTCGGGTATCAAAATATCTCCGTACCAAATTTCATGCAAATTGGTTCAGTAGTTTAGGCGTGATTGAGTAACAGACAGACAGACAGAGTTACTTTCGCATTTATAATATTAGTATGGATAATTAATACCAACTTATTATTTATAGAAACAATTAATTCCTTAAATAAAATCCTATGAGTTACTTTACTTTTGAATTTGTTCAATATTATCTCTATCGATAGAGCCTTCTTCGTATTAATGTATTATATTAATTGGCTTTTTTTATTCGAATTTCGTAGTATTTTTGTTAAAGTTTTTGGAAACTTCTGTTTTAAATATTTTATTAAGTGTCTTATTTATTGTAATTTCGTAGTATTTTTGCTAAAGGTTTTTACTGGAAAATGTAAAAACTATATTACAACACTGTATAGCTTTAATATTATGTACATAATATAATACTAATATATATATTATAAATGCGAAAGTAACTCTGTCTGTCTGTTACTCAATCACGACTAAACTACTGAACCAATTTGCATGAAATTTGGTATGGAGATATTTTGATACCCGAGAAAGGACATACCGCTACCTTTTATTGCGAAATATGTACCACGGGCGAAGCCGGGGCAGACCTCTAGTATACATATAATTGTAATGAATTTGTATAATTTAGTTGATGGATATTTTGCGTGATTATTTATTTGTGTTTTAATAATAAGGGTTTACTTAATGTTATAGAAAGAAAGAAAGAAAGAAAGAAAAGTTATTTCTTTCTTACTTAATGTTATTATAAAATATAGTTTTAAAAGGAAAATAAATTTCGAAGTTAGTTTGATGGGAACTCTACAGCACGATTATTATAGTTATTTCTTGAAATAACAACAAAATTCTGCGAATTCCTTGAAATATGTGTATTTCACAGATTTCATGTTATTGTACAACTAAAAAATTTCCAAAAAATATGTTTTTCCCTACATTAAATGTATAAGAAAACTAGAGGAATATCCGTCAAACATGAATCGACTCGTACAATGAACTTACGCGGTCGTTCGTTGACCTCAAGAAATTTCGGAGGTCATTGAACCGGCTGCCGGCCGGCGTTTTATTTATAGTAAGAGTGAGAGGCAATTATCGCATTTTTTGTGCGTGCAAGCGAGACAGATTACCACGTGACGTAAAGCAATTCATAGATAACGCAAAGTATTTTTCATTGTCTATTCATGGACTGACACCGAAAATGACAGTAATGTTTTGCACGTCCAAATATGTAGTAATTATAATAATACATCAATTAATAATGTTCATAAATTCAACTTAAAACATATGCAAAGATATGAATAGATGCCTCATTGATCCCTAGTAATCTTATAAATGCGAAAGTAACTCTGTCTGTCTATCTGTCTGTCTGTTACGCTTTCCCGCTTAAACCTCTCTACCGATTTTGATGAAATTTGGCACAGACAATCTTTAGACCCTGAGAAAGAACATAGGCTACCTTTTATTGCCAAATATGTACCACGGGCGAAGCCTCGGCGCACCGCTAGTTCATAATATATTGCAGATTCAAATTTATACAAAAAACGAAACAAAAAACAAATATAATTTGTTATTAACAAACAGATTTATCCTTATTTTACATAAAAATTTCATTATACTTCCGTATTCCCAAATTGCTTGACCGATTTTAATACAAACAGAAACCCAAAAACCAAATAGGGAATTATTTTACTACTAGCTTTCCGACTGCGGCCTCGCCCGCGTTTTCAAAGAAAAACCCGCATAGTTCCCGTTCCCTTGGGATTTCCTGGATAAAACCTAGCCTATGTTGCTCAGTGAAGATGCAGCTTTCTAATGGTGAAATAATTTTTGAAATCAGTCCCGTAGTTTATGCTTGAAAACCATACATACATACATAATTACAAACCTTTCCTCTTTATAATATTAGTATAGATAAAAAATATTTTACGCAAATGCGAACAAATTATTTACGGTTCTGAAAGAAAATCAGCTTCTATTTACAATGTTGAATTCATTTTAAATACTTCTTCTTCATTTGTGAGCTATTCACATACAAGTAGGTTGATATTTTGTAAAATAAAAGACGCATGGCAACATTACATTACATTTATATCAAACACTAGCTGTGCTCCGCGGTTTTACCCGCAGTGCTCCGCTCCTGTCGGTTTGCGAGATGATATATAGCATATAGCCTTCCTCGATGAATGGGCTATCTAACACCGAAAGAATTTTTCAAATCGGACAAGTACTTCCTGAGATTAGCCGGTTTAAACAAACAAACTTTTCAGCTTTATAATATTACTAGCTGTGCCGTGCGGTTTCACTCGCATTGCTCCGCTCCTGTCGGTCTTTGCGAGATAATATATAGCATATAGCCTTCCTCGATAAATGGGCTATCTAACACTGAAAGAATTTTTCAAATCGGACCAAAAGTTCCTGATATTAGCGCGTTCAAACAATCAAACTCTTCAGCTTTATAATATTAGTATAGATATATTTTAAATATAATAGCTGATTTATCGATACAAAAAGCAAGGTGGTATGATTGAACAAAATGATGACAAACAAATTTTTCCTTAAACAAAATTCTGTGTAATAATTGTGTTTCACAATAATTAAAGGTCAACGAACTGTGACTAACGTTCAATCAATTTTATTTAGTATTGGTATCAAATACTAATATTTAATGAACCTATTAAGTGAGAAAATATTTGTAATAAATAATATATAGAAAATTTATTAATATTTTCAATACATCAATGAAGTCACGCTGAATTCATTTAATTTTTTGAGGAAAATCTTTTGAAATATGTAAGATATAGTAATTTCCACGCTTATTAAAAGTATTAAATACGTAATAATGTTTCATTTATATATCAATCGCGTCAATAGCGTCATAAAAATGTATATAGATTAGATTTATTCATCTTATATATAAAATTCTCGTGTCACAATGTTAGTCTGCATACTCCTCCGAAACGGGTGGACCGATTCTCATGAAATTTTCTGTGCATATCGGGTAAGTCTGAGAATCGGCCAACATCTATTTTTCATATGTTCCACGGGCGAAGCCGGGGCGGACCGCTAGTATTTATATAAAAAAAACGTAAAAAGTCATAATTATTAAAAACGAATTAGGAATAAAAATGACGTAACGTCTTCAAAAATTACGAAATACGAATTTTGTTTTTCCCTCTCCCAAAATCAAGATAAGTAAAAAAATCATACAACGTAATTAAAATTATCCCAAAATATTCAATTTTTATTCATCTAATTATATACAATTTATGGCCGATTTTTCAATGCTTGGATAAAACTTATCCGTCCAATAAAGTATTACACGATAATATTAAAATGTCACGTAAACTGTCAAATACGGGCAATTAGAATACGTTTTTAAAATGGTAGTTTTATACATTATACGACGAATAAGTTTTAACCAAGGATTGAAAAATCAGCCCTTAAGAACATAAAATACCAGTAAAAATCAATTCATCTCGACACAAGGATGTGTGAGTCAGGGCTAATGCGTCTTATAACGAAAAATTAGACCTGACACTTTCGGTTTACGTTTTTTGTGTCAAAACACTTGATAATCATCTGAGACCAATAACCGAGGGAAGGAGCAACGATCTGTGTGGTACTTAGACATGAACCTTTTTTGATAGCGCCATCTATTGGTTGGTAGCATTGAACTAATTTTTAAAAGTTTAAATTTTATACAAAAAGCATGGAAATACATCTTATTAAGTGAGTTATATTTTTTAAGTACTTTAAAATGGGACAAAATAACGAATATTTAAACAAATGAAATACTATTATTAGACGAAAATGGTACTTAAAATATTTTTTGTTTCAATACGTATTCAAGATATGTAGTAGATATTAACTAATTTATAATACTTATTATTTATTATCTCAAAAATAGATATAAAATTACCGCCATCTCGTATTAAATAGAAACACCAAAAGGTCATTACTACGGTCAAAGACCACGCTTGTTTATTTTTAATATTATCTTTATTGTAAATACTTAACTAATTTGTTTGTGCTAATAAACGTAAGTACTATTTAATGATAAACATTACTACTAGTATACGTAACATTTCATTTTTTATCATATTATACCAAAAAGGTTCCTTATATTTTTAAACATTTTTTTTAAATCAGCGCCATCTATTATCAAGTGGACCGTACCAAAGTTCAGCGGTTGCCAAACTCAGAGTATTGACCCCAGAAATCTTAACCGCACTTACAGCCGATACATTTTCGTATTGTAATTTTATCGAATTCAATACTTAATTGTTGTCTCTGTAATTGAATACTTTCTTTTGTATTCAAATGAGTTAAATCGTGTTTTAATCATTGTTGGATTAAATGTTACATGTTCATGTAAATTTATACTAGTTACGCCCATGAGGTATGTTTGCGTGACCATTATGACTTATGAGTAATCGTTTTAGTTAAACAAACAATACTATTATAACGAATAAATTTTATATTATTTTTTATATAACATTTCAATTTTCAATACCTAAGTGGAATAGACAAATATATTAAAAAAATACTCTATAATTAGATATTTAAGAAATGAACTTTATAGCTTTAATATTTCATTTCTATACCTAAATGGAATAATACAATAATTAGAATAATTTAATAATAAACTACGATACGATAATTTTCAGAAAAAATACATTTCTTGTATTAAAAATGCATCATTATTATTGTAACTGTGTCCCGCGGTTTTACCCGCATTGCTCCACTCCTGTTGGTCTTAGCGTGATGATATATAGCCTATAGTCTTCCTCGATAAATGGGCTATCTATAAACACCGAAAGAATTTTTCAAATCGGACCAGTAGTTCCTGCGATTACCGCGTTCAAACAAACAAACTCTTTAGCTTTATAATATGTATTAAGTATATAGATTATAATTAATAATATATACGCATATGTCACTTTTTCAAAGTCAGTCAACTCATTTCAAAATTAATCCAAGATCAATTACAAACAACGATTTGTCATACAATGATCGATAGATCCATGCGATTAGAAATCAAGATATTTTTCTATGCAAATTTAACTCTAATGATATTTTAAATTGATATATCAATGATTGATTGAAATTATATTTAAATTTAAATTGATTCATTGTTTTAACAATGTGTGTAATACTAGTCATTCAACCTGACTTTGCTCAGCAATAAATAAATACTTGGTTTAATTACAAACTTCCTTATTTTTTGTTTCCGAAGTGATTTTATATATGTATTATGTACCCACCAACTTAAGAATCATGATTTTTTTTTAGTTTACGCTATTTACCTACATTTAATTATTTTATAAACCTCTTCGTTTACAAGAAAATATCATTAAAATTTAACAATTCTGATGTTATATTAAAACCACACAATTACTGTGTGCCAAAAATATGCCTCGTTAATTTACGAAAAATTGTAATGGAATTTGAAAATGGAAATGTGTTAAAACTAAAACATACTGTACTTATTATTATATTAAAAATTAAAAAAGCGGTTTATTTATTTTAACCGATATAATATATTATTTTAAAATTACCTTTTAGTTTTCATCTGGAACTCCACATTAAATTAAAAACTTCTATATTTAACCGATTTCAAAAATGTATTCATCATTCATGTATCAGTCATTATAATAAACTAGCTTACCGCCCGCGGCTTCGCCCGCTTTGTCTAAAACCTAATAAATTATATACTAAAACCTTCCTCTTGAATCACTCTATCTATTAAAAAAACCGCATCAAAATCCGTTTCGTATTTTTAAAGATTTAAGCATACAAAGGGACATAGGGACAGAGAAAGCGACTTTGTTTTATACTATGTAGTGAAGAACACACTATACATATAATATTCTCTCTTTTCTATTAGAACTTATTCTTAATATTGCATTGAAAATAAATCAAAAGAACAAGAAATAACTAAAACAAAAGATTCGATTATTTACTATTATTCTATCAGACCACGGACATATTTTAGGGCCACATTTTATTATCTAGTTTAGGACGAGAGTCTAGACGCCTAAATTACCTAGGCCTATTGTTATTCTCTTTTGTAAGTATTTTTGCTCAAAGTCTATAGTCATATTGTGAAAATAAAAGATTATATAGGTTTAGATTATTATTTACAGATGTATATGTACATATAAAATTATTTATTTTATACGTATAACTATATATTTAGATTAAAACACGTCTAGAATGATATATTATGTTACTATGTAATATTATGTCATACATTAATGTTGTGTATTGTAATGTTAATAATAATTAAATGGTGGTTTTCGTTATAAATAACAAATCAATTGATAAATAAATAATATTCATATTTCTATTTTTAAATAACCGCAAATATCTATAATTGAAGTGTATTACGTAATTAAGTGTTCTAAGTACAAATTTTAAACATTAAACACACAATAAAACGACGATAAAGTTTTATTTCAACACGGAAAAATAAATAAGTCAATGTACTGTAGATACATCATGTACTATTATTAGGTCTGATCGTCTGACATAATGCTCAGGTCACTGTCCTACTGAGCGAATTAATTTTAGCGCCATCTGCCGGCGAATTGCGGAAGCGGGGAAGCAGGTGAGGGACACCATCCGAGTTCATTAATTCCCCCGGCATGCGCGCTTTGTTTGAATTCTTGGAATTCTTGCGCGGAGCTTACCGCTGCCCGGTTCCGCTAGTCGACGCTAGATGGCGCATCACCACATTTGACGGTTCCGAAAGCTCTCATAAGTCGATAATTTATTATAATTATGTGAAATATGCTTGTAAAATATAAACTGTAGCTTGATTTACTTTCCTATTTTCTAAATTATGTGTTTTATTTTCATTTATATGTAGATTTATATATTTCACAGGCAAATTACGACTCATATGTTTAGATAGTCATAGTGACACATTGACCGTGTTAAGATTGGTTCTATATTAGACTGGCCTCAAATGCCCTATTCAAGGCCGAGGGGTTCTTAAGGACCCCTCGCGTTCTTTTATTAATTTAAATAAATAGATCTTTTATTTATCAACAATAGTTGAAAGGATTGAATATGTTTGCGAATTACGATATATCATAAATGAATTTACTATATACGAGCTATAATATTATGTATAAATACAGAAATCTTTGAAAATTGTTGACCATTTGTTAAAAAAACTGAAGTACCTGACCCCATTGTAGGCATGAAGCCCTATTTTACGTTAGTTTTTTCAAACAGTTTTTTCAAAAACTACAGGACCGATTTCAAATATTATTTTAGTAGCAGAAAACTACATTATATATAAGAAAGCATTATACATAGTAGGTACCTCCTATCTATATTTTATTTTTGCTTTTATCTAGTGTCAACTTAGTATTTGCAAATTCCTATGGGCTTGACGGATTTTTTATGAAATTTATTATGTATTAGCGGTCCGCCCCGGCTTCGCCCGTGGTACCTATTTATGTTTTCTCTACATAAGAACCATCCTGGTACTTCCAGGAATATAATAAAAAAAGAATTATCGAAATCGGTCCACCCGTTCTCGAGTTATGCGCTTACCAACACATTTTGCGATTCATTTTTATATTGTAGAGATATTCGTTAGGTCTGAGACTAGATACTATTTTTATATTCCTAGTGATGTTTTGATAGAATAATATTTTGGTCAACGGTCTATTTTACTACTAATATTATAGACTAGCTTTCCGCCCGCGGCTTCGCCCGCGTTTTCATAGAAAAACCCGCATAGTTCTCGTTCCCGAGGGATTTCCGGGATAAAACATATCCTATGTGTTAATCCAAGTTACCCTCTATATGTTCGCTAAATTTCATTGTAATCGGTTCAGTAGTATTTGCGTGAAAGAGTAACAAACACATACACATCCTCACAAACTTTCGCATTTATAATATTAGTACGATAGGATAGGATGCGAAGGTTCGTAAGAATGTATTTGTTACTCTTTTACGCAAAAAGAGCTATTCGGATTTATATGTTTAGTACAGAGATATATTATAGTCTAGATTACCACGCGAAGCCACGGGCTGCATCTAGTTATAGAAATAGAAATCGTTTTATTTGCCACCATGTAACTCTTAGTAATTAATACACAAAACAGAAAAAAAAAGATAGTAATGGAGGCAAAAAGGACTCCCCGTCAGCAAAGCAGCAACCATTATTTAAAATGTATTGCTGCACTGATTTTCAGAGGAGACCACGTGACTGTACAGATGCAATGATTCAGTATTAAATGATACATATAAATATGAAAGTGTGTTTATGTAGCATAGGTAGAGAAAAAATATAATGTGCACCTTAATTTTATTTTGCGAACAGTGGGAGAGTGTCAGATATTATATAAATGTCACGGCTAAAGGTAGGTGAGAACATAAACTTAAGATTAGCCGGCTAAACTTAGGTTTATTTTCGACGAGGTGTTAATGTTAGTTTGTTCTATCTTTAGCCGGCTAAACTTAAGTGTAACCGCAGGCCCGTGGCTAAAAATGTCGGGGTGGGTAGATTTGGTTAGCGCCGGGCCGGTGGAGGGCTTGAGGGGCCCGCACAGTGCCAGAAAACACTCGCCCTGTTCCTTACATGTATTATAGTAACCAAATCTACCCACCCCGACTCAGGGCAGAAAGCTGGTGGCTAGGTTAGGTTAGGTTAGAACTCTTAAGACCCGCACGAGCCGAGCGAGCGCAGCGAGCGTGCTGCGGCAGCAGCCGGCGAAGTGCCAGAAAACACTCGCCCTGTTCCTTGCATGTATTATAGTAACCAAATCTACCCACCCCGACATTTTTAGCCACGGGCCTGCGGTTACACTTAAGTTTAGCCGGCTAAAGATAGAACAAACTAACATTAACACCTCGTCGAAAATAAACCTAAGTTTAGCCGGCTAATCTTAAGTTTATGTTCTCACCTACCTTTAGCCGTAACATAAATACACAATAAAATACCTTAAAATGATCAATGGCTCAAAAATTATGTGGCGACGGGCCGAACTCCTATCGGTAATTGTTAATCACTACATAGTAATTACTAATTAGTATATAACAAGGTCGATTCCTGCAATTCCTATGTATGCGTAGATCTTTAAAACTACGCAGCGAATTTTGATGTTGCCTTTGTAACAAATAGAATGTAAAGTTTTCTATACTAATATTATAAAGCTGAAGAGTGTGTTTGTTTTTTTTTTAACGCGCTAATCTCGGGAACTACTGGTCCGATTTGAAAATTTCTTTCGGTGTTAGATAGCCTCAAGGAATTCTATAGGCTTATAATCACGCTAAGACCAACAGGAGCTGAGCCTTGCGGGTGAAACCGCGGAGCGCAGCTAGTCTATATCTATACTAATATTATAAAGAAGAAAGGTTTGTGTGTATGTATGGTTTTCACGCATAAACTACTGGACCGATTTTGATGAAATTTGGCACAGACAATCTTTAGACCCCGAGAAAGAACATAGGCTACCTTTTATTGCGAAATATGTACCATTGGCGAAGCCGGGGCGGACCGCTAGTACTATATAATGTAAGTTTTAGACACAGCGAGCGAAGCAGCGTGTTCCAACTAGTTATAGATCGTAATAATCGCGTTTACGATTCATGTAGCGGGTGTATTGCGTAATCGGTGATATCAAGTAATGTCTGGCTATGTAACTGTCTAGTTACGTTGTCGTTTGACTTGTTGTTAAACATTTCACGACGCTCGGCCATTTTGTGGATCCTGGCGCGATGATTGGTTGAAAACTTAGATATAAAGGAATGAGGATTTGATAGTGACAGTTTTAATTTTTTTCGTCAAAAATACTATTTTTTTATAATATTCTTGTTATGTACTGAAATAAAATAAAAATGACTGTAACCGGAAAGATATTCTAAATCAAAATTAATACTTAACATAGAATTTTTTGTTACAACTAAACTGTTAAAATTAAAAATACTACGAAGAATACTTTAATACTATTTAACGGTATCATAAAGTTTTTCTCAGAAAAGTTTATAATAAGTTGTGAATATTCTAAGCACAGAGTTTTGTAACGAAGTATGACGGTTGCTTATAAAAGAGCTATTCGATTGAAATAATAAAAATAATATCGATCTTAAAGGAAATGATTTTATAACCTTTTATAATATTTCGTTTCGTATGCTGTAAGGTTTATAGAAAAATATATTTAATACTTAAAATATGAAGGTTTTTGCTTTGATACTTATAACATAATCTTCTCTTATATATAAAAATGAATCGCAAAATGTGTTGGTAAGCGCATAACTCGAGAACGGCTGAACCGATTTCGATAATTCTTTTTTTATTATATTCCTTGAAGTAAGAGGATGGTTTTTATGTAGAGAAAACGTAAATATGTACCACGGGCGAAGCCGAGGCGGACCGCTAGTTTAAAATATAAACTAGTAATCCTATGCTGTTACCATTTCAAATTTAATTTGCCTCTATTAAATTGAAACAATAGAGTGTTAAAATGAAAATCGTAGTAAAATTGATTCCACTACTCTTACTAAATCCCCACTTCACATATTTTAGCCTAATGAGAATTTCAAACCATATAAGTTTTCTTATTCTATAAGTACTTATATATATGACTAGCCTCATTTAAGTAGTATTGAGTATATAATTAAATATTCCCTCTGTCTACCATTAGTAACAGATAAATCTCTTTTATTTTGTTAAACAAGTTCATCAAATAAATGTTTTGACTTTAAGAATACGTAGCATACCTAAGCATACTAAAATAAGGACCCATGGAAATACCATATCGATAACTGGATAAATAAACTGGGACGGGAGGTCATGAAAATTTTCAGAACGCCCATGAACTGTGTCCAAGGTCAAAGAGGTCAGATTAGGGCCATTCGAGAGCTAGCCCAAAATGTAGGGTATGACCTCGATGCTGACCTATTTGGAATTCAAGTTTGAGGTCACAGGTATATTTGCTACCGGTAGATGGCGCTTATATCAATTTTAAGTTGCAGATAAACTCTCTTTTATATCTATGTAGTAATATTTTGAATTGGCTGTGCCGCGAGGTTTCATCCGCGGAGTCCACGAGCGAAAGCATTTTTATAGCTTATGTGTTATCTTTTTATTGTTACGTAAAGCTTATTTAATATAATGGTTTAAAAGTTGTTTTAAGAGTGTAGATCCAATGATAAAATAAGCAATCAAGTAACTACTTGCCTTTGAAAAAATCGATCAAAACAGATGTGAAATGCACATGCTGTTAAAATTCATTGGAATTTCATCAGATTTAAACTTTTAATTTTCTAATAACTGGATGCATTTTTAATTAAATAATTTAGTTTTAATTTTCAAGTCAGGCATTAGATGCACTAAAAATCAGTAAAAATCAGCACTTCATATTAAAATCAACGAACTGCACAATATTTAAAGATGTATTTACGAAAATATATTTTCAAAATGGTACTAGGATAACAGAAGTCTCGAGAGTATTTGATATTAAGTTTGAAAGTAAAACATTGGCTACATTTTAACTCAGTATCTAACATCGCGCCTGATATAACCGACCCACTTCTCTATTTCACTTCTATTATGAATGATTAACGTTGTATTGTTTTAGAGTACTCTAATTAGTGCAAAGTGTTTAGGAAATAACGGTGTTTTCAAAAAGCCAGTGTTTTAAATAACCTTATAATTAGTGTTCCCTCCACATATCAATCCTAACCTACTAATGCGAAAGTGTGTTTTTACGAAAAATCTACTTGAAGGATTTGGATGAAAGTTTACAGTAATACTAGCTGGGCCCCGCGGTTTCACCCGCATTGCTCCGCTTCTGTTGGTCTTAGCATGATAATGTATAGCCTATAGCCTTCCTCGATAAATGGGCTATCTAACACCAAAATAATTTTTCAAATCGGACTAGTAGTTCCTGAGATTACCGCGTTCAAACAAACAAACTCTTCAGCTTTATAATAATAAAGTATAGAATGGTTATACATCAAAATATTATTTTGATGTATAACCATTGCCGAAAACCGCGCGGCACAGCTAGTAATACATATCGTTGTTTCTGTATCACAATGCGGATTTGTCGAATGTATGTTTCATCGCTATACGTGTATCGTTACAGTTAGATGGTTTCCACTGCACCGTTAAATATATATAAATGAATGTCTGTATGTCATGTAAAAAGCATTTGATACTGTGACGGTTTAACAAAATATTGTGCATGAGTCCACGAAGCTTTCTGAGTTGGTACGACCAATCTTCGACAAGCCAAGAGAAGCTGGGGCGCATAGCTAGTATATTATTTATTATTGTAAAAGGTTTTTATAAAACAAATTACACAAATAGTTCCTTATTCCATAAAATAATAATATCTATAATGTTTTATAGTCTGACTTGATGTCATAAACAGTAAATGCACTAAACACTAGTTCTAATGACAAGTCGTTTAAATCTTTATACGAGGAAATCCATCATCTCAATGAGATAAAAGTTACTTCGCGATTATTAAATTAAAATGATATAAATCCCATATTATAGTTGTAATAAAAGAACTCTCGAAACGATTTAAAGGAAATTACAGCAGCTTTTCAATCTAGCCACGTGGCAGAAAATAGGTCAACCATTATAGTATTAACAATAATCGTTTGTCTCTTTCTAGTGGTGTATTTTTTGAGTAAATAGAGAGAGATGGGCATAATGAAACGCTTCCACTGTGAACGGGCCATTTTTCACTAACTCGTAAAGAAATTCATGCATTGTTAGTTTGAACTGAAAGATTCTGTATTCAAATGCCTTTTTTGTGTTCTTTTCAATTTTTTTGGCGTTTCATTTCAATTTTTTATTTCATAATGGACGGATTTTTATATTATTTTAAACAATGTTAGTTGTATGCTAGTTTTGTTCAGTATTCAGTTGTTAAATTAAATTTTTTCGTATTGTTGGATAGTTTTGGTATTGACATAAATTAGCACAGTGACGGTAGCATGGGTCATTCATTGACCCACTAGTAATTACTAATTTAGTACTATAACTCGGGGTGTTAGTTTTTTATTCTAAGTTTTTAAACTAATTAGTTGTAGAGAAGCGTTGAATTAAGTGAAAACAAACTACATATTAGTTAAAAATTTGTAACTATTGCAATATTATTTCATATTTTTCAAGTAAAACTTCTTTAGGCGCGTTGAGAGTAAAATTTCAAGGTCCCGTGGCAATACTGCCACGTTATGCAGTAAAGCGACTTTGGTATCTTTGAATCTATCCAAAGAAGTTTCACTTCTGTCACATGTGCTCCGCACAGACGCTCTTTTTTGCCATGGATCCTTTTTTGTGATAAGTAATTAATAATCCTAAATAAATAACAAATAAATAAAATGACAAATAAATAATAAATAATGACAAATAAATAAATAAATAAAAATTATTCCCATTGATAAATACACTTTGCTCTTTTCAATAAATTAACTACTTATTAACTACAATTTAAATGTCCATACTACGACTATACAGTAGTGATAACATTTGATAAAAATAGTTGTAACTACCGTTAGATAAAATAACATACTACTTGTTCTAAAAATCGAACCTGCTACCTTAAATATTGACGCATTTTAAACTACATAAAAGATAAAACTCCATGGGTAAACATTAAGTAATTGTGACACACTATGTGTCGCAACGATTCGCTCGTAAATTGTTTATCTGTTTTATAGTAACCGAGATATCATATAGTACATAGCGGTTTGCTTCTATGAAATGTGTTTTTTATAGTCGATATAGTTCTTGAAAACTTTTATCATATTTGACATAGCAATTTCGTATACAAGTGTTGATATGGAAGATTTTTGATTGTAATAAATAGGTTTATTGTTAATTTCTTTGAAATGTTATCTAGTTATCGAAAAGTGCAGTACCATGTCCCCTAGTGGGGTAAGGGGCAGATGCATTATACGTCTGTTTCACTGATCGATTTTCTTTAGGGACAAGTAGGTGATCAGCCTTCCGTGTCCTTTTTATCGATGAAAAAAGTATTTTACATATATTTTGTTTGGGTCCCAGGTTCTTTAGATTGAAGAAATAACTGTTTGCTTTAAATAATAATTAGATTATAGATTGTATCGTATTTCTCGTTCAGCCTATGCCCCATATTGAATTACGCTTATGCAGATACTAAGAATATTTTGCAGATCATTTAAAAAAAGGTACAGAAGATTGTTTTGAAACCAGAGAAAGATATAAATTAACATAAATGGCAGTTGTTTAAATAAAATTCTTAAAAACATAACATAAACACGAACGAAGTCACGGATCAAGACTACTTTCGTAGTTAAATCGAGTACAGAACGAACTTTTAAAATTATTCATTTTAATTTTACACCAGTTTGAAAAGAAACATTGTTTAACAACTTTTTATAACCAACAAATTTATTTACTCTTTAAAACTCCCGTTAAAACGTAATTACAGTTTCAATTAATTATATTTTCGCGCATTAAATTGGTTATTTACGCAAAAGCCCGAATTTTAATTATGCCCGCTGCATGTGAAGCGTTGCCCAATTAACTTAACGAATTTAGTTTTTTACAGCGAACGTAGTGAAAGAATTTCGCACGAAACTCATCTCCACTAATTAACCAATTAAATTAATTAAAATTTCGTCTCGAAGAAAGCTTCATTAACGCGTAACACAATGCAACTGTTATAACGTTACATCATTCTTTACTTTCAATGTAGCCGAGTTGTGTAAACCTTTAATTATATCAAACCTCCGTCACAGAACCTCTTTGCACAGCACAACACAAAACTGGTCACTTACACATCACTCAAAAAAAAAAGAATAAAAAAGTAAATTTCGAATTGCGCGCGGAATTCATAAGGACCCGCTCACATCGATGTTGCAAGCGGGCCACCGAGGGAACAACTAGGAAATGAACAGGCGCGAGGCACACTACCGTACGCTCCCACACTCAGGCACGTTATGTTAACATGTATATGTATAGGCCTGTATGCATCGGGAGGTGCGTTTTAAGCACATGCATTTATTTATATATGAGATTCTTTCAAAATCCTGAATGCAGCGACGTTTAATCACAATAAAGCCGCAGACGAATAATTAACATTAACAAGTAATAGTAATTAGAAGCAATAAAACAACAGTGTTTTAATTATTTTTATCGCACCGTTTCGATCTGCAATTGCAGATTATAATGTTGCGATTCCAAAAGAAAAATGTTACGGCTAAACAACAACCGTTATTACATAACAGTACGTGTGAACGGGACGCAGATAGTTTCTAGTGCGGTTGGAAAGAGAGTTCCGAGATTGTGTAACACAACACAGGGAAAGCTCGTACGTACTTTCTTCGTGTAATCATTACCTTTGCGACTTACGCGGTGTGCATGTGTGCGTGCTTTTGATTCTCATTTCGAACGAAAGGTCGCAAGTGTGCGCCGGGATTTTTCAATATGGCCCCTGTTTTGAAAATGTGTCGGTGCAATTTTGGGTGCTGCTGCCGCGTGTTTAGGTCTATTTTCGTGGGGACGCGCGTTTGGCAGCTTTTTGAGTTCAATGACACACCGTTTGGCATATGTCTTGGACCTATTTTTTCGCTGGTAGGCTGAAGTCCACAAAAGACTTTGTATTTCCATAGAAATATAAGTAGGACGTGCGTAGTGGGAGTGTCATCGAGTTTTCCTCAAAATAAATTTCAAGTCAATTTGCAGAATGGCTTGTTTGTAAAATGCTAATGAGTCGATGTAACGAGAACTGCTTGGAAATGAGGACACGGAGATAGTTAGGTACAATAAATCATAATATCAATAGTTCGTCCATCCGATAACAGAGGGCGTTTTTATCAATTCCTTTAATGAGGATAAAGTTTACTTATCTATTTGAATATGAAAAGAACGAAGTTAAAATGTGTCTTAATAAAATATTTGACGCGTATGTATATTATTTTACCATACTGCATTGATGATACATTGTTTATTGAAGTCAAAATCTTCTATCGTTCGTTAATGAATGAATTTTATCAATGTTAAATAATAAATTACTGATTTTAACAATTACCTATCTACTTTGATATTTAAACGATACGTGAAAAAACTTTAATTATAATTAAGCTTTGTCTCAAAATAGATGCATATATACTGTAAATTGCTATTGCATCACAACGAAGGAAATGAAATAACAGACATAATATTTATACATCCGTCTCTTCCTGTCGCGATAGCGCCATCCTTGTCGCGCTTCAAGAAAATCCCATCCGAGCGGCGGAAGCGTGTGACGTATGTTCGCGCTACTCTATCATAAGCGTTAGAGTGTATTGCCGTTTCGCTCCTGCAAGGCAACAGAGTGCGTTGACCTGTCCTTGTTTTGGCTGTGTGCAGCCTTGCTTTACAGTTATACGCAGTTGTTTGTATGTGTTGGTGTGCATCATAAGGGCTGTTTCACACAGTATCACATTTTATTTACCATTCATTTGATGTAACATGCAGTCAAACCTTATCCATTTTGAGTGAAATAACGATGCTTACCTGGAAAGAGAAAATTGTTTCATTAATATAATGTTCAATGGTACTTTATTGGAGTGCTTACAGTAATTGGCCTATTCAATTCTATGATTAACATTGTTAAACGTAATTTTACATTTAGTAGGATTAGAATAGTTTATTTTAAGCTATTCTATAGTTTACTAATTTAATTCAGTGGTAGACAATATTTATAAGTTATAAATTACAATACATAAATAGATTATAAAAAAAGAAATTTCAGCTGCATTCCGAAAGGAAAACGCATCAAAATGAAACGTTCCTAACATACGTATAAAAAACGTTGCGTCAGAGCCCATAAAAAATGTCTGCTAGGCGTCAACGCGTTACATCACTGCGCGCGCATGTGTGCGTGCCTCGTGTGTGCACACGTGCTCAGTAAACGCACACATCCACACCCTTTTGTGGTATGTAGGTTTCTACCTTAATGAGTACTTTTTTAAAAGCGCTGAAAAGGGAAAACTCTTTGCACCGCTATAGGCCTTTGATTCTAACGTTCGCTATTTAAATTTTTCCTTGATTAGATTTTAAAGGTTCTAGAATTCTTGCGTCAAAGGCGTGTGAATTCGAAATTCGAATTTACTTTTTTTCATAAATTTAATTAATGACACGTTAAGAGGTTGCCGGTTCAAGATGTTCGTTAAATAACGCGGGATTTAATAACTTGTTTTAATGCGATTATAATTAAAGGAAAATGTATTTGACGTTATACGTATATTTTTAAATGTATTAAATGATAATTTTGTTATCTATCACGAACCCCTGACCCGAAATAAGTTATTACTTAATATCTACATTGAAATGTCTATAAAATAGACTCGTAAAGCACTAACTATTAGGTACATTAGGTCTTCTAAATAACCTTGAAACCAGCTTTGATTCAACTTCATATAATGTAGCCAGTTAGAATTAAATAAATTATTTACATTAATACATGTTTTAATAAGAAGTATATAAAACCCAACGAAGGGCCATTATCCTTGGATGGAAATTAAAACATGTTTAGGAATAGTGCACAATTATTTATCTCGCAGTAACACAGAATGCAGTTTTTAATTTTTGCCTCAAAATTGCTATTTTTTTTATAAAATACTTTCAAGGACACCTTAAGTTGTTATTTCGTATAGTATTATAATATTATCTGTGCTATTACTAAAGTAATTTCTAACATAATATACTAATAGGTAATAACGAGTAATAACCTATTTAGTACTTCCAATTTACCAACGCGAACGCCTACTTCAAACTAGCTTTAAACGCGAATCTAACTCATAAGAAGATAGATCTTACACGTAACCAATAGCAACGTAACATCTATAGAAAAAAATATCACATATGTACGTTCATTCACATCGTAACAATTCATGATCTATTATTAACTAATACCTGACCTAGCTCAGTTGATTACGTATACCATATCGATACATATGTGTATATAATACATATTACATACGTATATTAGATACAAAGTTGCAAGTCCTTTGTTTTGGCGCTTGCGATAGATTACATCAATGTACAGGGAAAATTATATTTGTATATTTGGGAAATAATCTCATAAACTATGTAGGTATCGCGATTTTTTCCTATATGTAAAGCTAAATTGTTAAGTAGATACTTGCAAAATATGGAAATACGGGTAAAAACCCAGAATCTTTATAGAGATAAAATATTTAATTATTTTCGCCATTCATTTTTACTCATAAAATCTATTTTTAAGATATAATAGACTTTTATTACTTTTTTTGGTAATTACCTAAGGTCTAATATCCTTCGTCTTTATATTTTCTATCTTTATTTTGTATCCTTTGTCTTGTACACTAAGAATTTCAGTAAGTTCTTCACCAAAATCTTACCACCCACAGTTACAAAACCATGTCGCAAATCAGTTGCACTCAAAGTTATTAACCAGATGCGCCCCAATTTGATTAATGCTATTTGCATTCCATAGATACAACTTATAACCGGCCATTTGCTTTTTTCTGTCATAGACAATTGACGTTTAGAAAAAAAAAGTTAGTGGGAAATGGCGGGGGCGTAAATTATACATTTTAATATCTGTATAGGTCTTTATCGAGGCATTCTTCTATACCTATATTAAATGTTAAATTTTAACGTTGAATCTTGTAAAATTTATTGAAGTACATGTAATGTCTTTAAATATTTGTTAATTAATTTAATAATAAGTTTCTCTGAATTGGTTTAAGAATTAAATTCAACAATATTAAAGATTGTATATTAACAAATAATATAGTCGTATGCGATCAAATTATATGTCGCAATCAAAAATTAATGTGGGCGAGGCACCGTTAAGATACGTATTAAAATAAATGCACAATTATTCAACTTAAAGAAAGTGCTTTTACTAAGTGAAAGTATAATTAATCACGAACTAAGCCTTGCCTAATTTTGAGCATGACAACTGACACTTACAAATATACTCTGTGGCGAAAAATGACAGATGTCATTTTGCTATCTGTCAATTTTCCTGTTGGATTTTTTGGGTGGAGCCATTAATTAAGAGAAGAAGAAGAAGAAGAAAAATTAAAATCTATCTACATCAATGCTAATTACCTACCTATTGTTATTGTACTGATATTACTGATTCGCGAAGTGACTGGACAAAAGAAGATTTATTTCTAGACATTGAGAAGAAAGAAGAATGTTTATATCTATTACACATTGTTACCAAGAATTTGGATTTAGCATCGAGTGAAGTAATACGTACACGTACGTTTTTATTTATTTGTCTACTTATACCTACTGTAAGTTATTTTTTAAGTATTAATTTCTTATTATTTTCATTATTCCTCCCCTATATATTTAAATTAATTATATTCTAAAATGTTTTCATTAAGCTACGTTATGACTACGTTAGATATTACGTAGTTGTCATGTCTCTTGTTTGACCTTCAAGTTCTTTACCACTGTGCATAAAGAAAAGAAAGCATACCTACTATTTAGCGAATATTCTAGAAAGTTATAAAGCTAGAAATTCAATTACCTAACGTATATTTTGACAACGATAAATACTATCTGTCTTACCACAAAAAAACTTCAGACAGGGTTTAACTTTAAGCGCGGGTTCTCTTTAATCTGGTTTTGTCGTATTTCACATAGACAACTATTGAAGTGACAGATCCTTGGTTTAAAGTTAGACTGTGTTTAACCCCTCATTTCCGGGGGTTAAATTTTTTTGTGGTAAGACCATATAATATTCATATGAAACTATAAATGGCCATGGTAAAAACGATATTTTGCAATATTTTATTTATTTCAGTTGGCAGATACTTCCTTAGCAATTAGCGTAATTCTTTTATCGTTTTCTGCCTTGATACTTCTGTTCCTTCAAAATTCAACATCATGATGCTCATAAAGTAACTGTAGTCAACATTTTAGTAGGCTATATTGAATATTGATTAAATCTTTAAAACTTTGTAGATATTCATATTTAAATTTTAACACATAAACAACATATGCTATATAAATATTAATATAAAGTACATAATCCTGTAAGAGTAAAAACACTTTATTGCAAAGCAATGAACGATTTTACGTAACTTAGTGATACGTGTCGTAAATTATTATTTTTATAAACGTAATAAAAATATAAACATATTGCTGATAGTTTGGTATTTTGTATATGGAGATATTTTTAATATTGCCAAATTAGTGCATACGAATTCTACATAATATATCCAAGACTTAAAAGTATATGATTTATGTTGAATTAAAAAAAATGTAGGTTGTGGGTTCATTCTTAAAGATAATATAAAGAATCAATAGGTTTAATGACGATTTACGATGTTGTAAACAATATACTGTTCCATTAAAAAATGTATAATTTGATTAGAACACCTTCTATAATTTATATCCAAAATTATTTACGTATAAAAAGTTACACCACGTCATTATTTAGCAGAATTCTCATTCCAATATTGAGTATTTTCCCACACCCTGTTGAAAAATCAAGATGGCGGCCGAAACCGCGGGAAAAATCTAGCGCGTGCACGAAGTCCATGCGTTTCAATTACTTATTCTACACATATCAGCCACAATACCTAAGCTCGGTATATTGCAATTTGGTCAATGTCGTATTTTAATCGAGTACTATTTTTCACAGATAATTCTCTGTGCGTTCGGTTTTACTGGCATTGGTAGTTCTGTGAATTCTATTATCTATGGTCTGTGTATGGTATTTGTGGGATTTTCCTTTTCATATTTTTAGTGGATAAATACTTTTATAGTACCTACCTAGTTTAGACTCACTTTTTTTTTTGAATAGATACCTAACATATTTTTTTTTAAATGAACCTTCATTACCTACTATTATACCTATTTCATACCTATCTATGCATTATATCTATGTAGAGTCTATAGGGATTTTAAATGAATAATTCTACAAATAATCAATTACGTAGCATAGATAATACGTTATGAATAATTATCACACTTATATAACAAAACGTGAAAGAGAACGGACAACACATAAGTCATAATAATATATATATTAAAATCTAATATAAAAAGCAAATAGTTATTGCGTAAATCCGTGTTATGTGAAAGCACCGAAAAAATACACAAATACACGCGCAGTCGATGCACGCGTGTGCGTTTCGTCTATGTGTGCGTATGACCTACTTACGAACAAGTTCGGATAACTTCGGCCGCTTCCGTCGCGCTACATGTTTGCCACCATCACACGCGCGGCCATCTTAAAATGAACCGCGCGCGTTAGACCGTTACGTACACAAATATACGCGATAGAGTTCATCATAAAATGGCCGGCTGAATTACGTATATTGTCAAATGTTTACATCTCGATTTCACTCTTATCACAGCGTCTTTCGTTTTACTTCCGAAGTCTCGCTTTCGATTTCGAATAGTTTTTATCAATGACCAATGAGATAATGGCCCAATTATACATTCTATTTTTGTCAACTGTTTTGAATAAATTATCGACCGTTAACTGATTATATGATGTGTTTTTATAAACAGCAATAAAACTAACGGTAAATGTATTTGTTGTGGTGAATTTAAATATATAAATATACTTATTTTTAATCTATAATCGGACGCAGGATAATGATAATGTCAATAAACTTTCTTTTGCTCATATCCGATTTCCGAAACGCACACACGCAAAAAATTACGAATTTAACTTTCGAATTCGTGGGTTTTTTGTGGCGATGATTTCAAATCTATACAAATACAATAAGTGCGCCAAAAATTACGAAAGATTCGAGAACAAAGTCTGTTCATTAAAATATAGATAAAAAAATATTTGATACTTCAATGACAAAGCTATATACAAATTATTGAAGCTTATAAAGGTCTAGTAAAAAACTTTTTTTTAATAAAAACTGACATGTATTTTTGATTGTATTTAGATGCACTATTATACATATTATATTATATATACTAATATTATAAAGCTGAAGAGTTTGTTTGTTTATTTGAACGCGCAAATTTCAGGAACTACTGGTCCGATTTGAAAAATTCTTTCGGTGTTAGATAGCCCATTCATCGAGGAAGGTTATAGGCTATATATCATAACCCTAAGAACAACAGGAGCGGAGCAATGCGGGAGAAACCGCGCGGCACAGCTAATGTATAAATTGCTTCGGGGTTTTTATCTATATTTTTAAATGAAATGAAACGATGAATTTTATGCTAATCTTTTTAGAATGTGGTTAGGTAAATCACCTGCTGTATGATTTGAATATTAACTAATAGTAATAAATGAGATACAATCAAAATTATGTTTTCCATAAAAGGGTGTATTTTACGTAAGTAGAAAACGTGGAAGTGTCCAAACTTCGGCAGGTGCCTTTTGATTGTAAACATTGTAGGTATGTATTATATTTTTTGTTTATTATTTGACAAGGACACGAGTTGGTATAAATTTATATTATTGTAGAGTACATAATCGATTGTTCTTTTTGTGTATTGTTTTTGACCAGCAATTATTTGAAAATTCTTATTCGGCATTGGTTCAATTTTATATTTCGAGCGTCTAACCCTAGAATAAAAAGATAGATAGGTACATATTATGTATGCACTGTTAAATATAAATTTTAGACAAGGTACCTACATTTTTTTTGTTTTTATATTACGACGATTTGTGTCGTCATTATCTACTACATAAATCATTTTTTAGTAAATAGTACATAGTAGAAATTTAATTGATTATTTCATAATTCAGTTTTACGTCACTTATTTGATACAGTAGCACAGTAACAGTAGTAATATTACCTCAAACCCAAATGGTTGACATTGATTCTACCATAAACAAATCTTACAAGGATGCAACCATATAATCAAATAAATATAAATCATAGACAATACACAACATTCACTATTTCGTCACTTGTATGCAAAACGCTGGAGAAAATCGTGAGTCAAAAAAGCACTTTCACCGTTAGATAACGTACCGGTTTGTAACGTTATAACAGTTATTTCGGTGATTTTTGAACTGTTATTTTTCACTGTTACTTTTTGACGGATTACCGTGTGATTTTTTCGCTTGTGTTGTGTTTTATTATCTATTGATCATTTAGAAATATTTTTTACGGATTTTAAACGACAAAATTTTGTATTTCATAAAGTATTATCATTTTTTATCAATTTCAATCTTAAGCATTTAATGATTGTTTATTTTACAATTAGTGTTGTTATATGAGTTTGTTTATATATAATATTTTGTATTTTTTATAATTGTATTGGAAATTAGCTGCCCAGCAGTTTGTAGAGTTGCCCCCTTTTCGTGTTTTCTCTCCATTCGAACCTATCGCTATAAAAATATTCACAATAATACAAAGTTTTCAAGGCAAATATATGTCCGTATATATTATAATAATCGCGTGATACGAAATACGGTGAAGGGCGACTTTAATGTCTAAGTACAAACAAGTATCCTGCATAATTACACACGAGAATCATCTTGCTTAAATAATTATGATTTTTCGTAATTAATGATAAGACATCTTAAATTAAAGGTCGGCTATTAAGGTAGTCTGGCTGATTGGTTTTGTGTGTGTGTGTGTGTGTTTTTTTTTCTGTCAAATTAATAAAAAAAGACGTGTGGCACTCGGGGTAAAGCTATTGCATAGCATGCCTTCAAGCCACACCTCCGTGTCCGTCGGAGTGGGGAGCGTGAGATTTTTTCGTTACGGAATTTCTCGATTCGGTCCCCGCGCTCAAGGCCCGCGATAGAAGCTATGCAATAGCTTAAAATCTATTTTTAAGTGAAACTTCTTTATCGAGGTTGGAAAAAGGCCTGATCGAAAAAGCGTAAAACGGATTTTTTTAGCCCTTATATTCCCTGCGTAAGACGGATACCATTCCAAAATATCAAACATTAATAATCAAGTTTTCACTTCTGCCGGCACTCCCGGACTCGGAGTGCAGGCAACCCGTCTTTTTTTACCTAGTAAGTAGCTCCCTCTGTAGTCTATGTACAGAGTTAAATAAATGCTGTCAAATAAAAAAAATTACTTTTTTATACTATTTTTTATACCTAGTTAGTAGCTTCGTAGGTATAGAGCTTAATAAATTGTCAGTAGTTGTCAGAAACCGAACTACGAATTTGTAATAAAAATTTATATTAATTTGTAATAAAAGGCAGACTATTAGATAGAGTCTAGAGATATTATTTTTGGGAAAGAATAACATCCAACCATACTCACAAACTTTCCCGTTGATAACGTGAAAAAGATTTAGAAGATTTTAGCCGTGTTTATAGTCACATAGTAAAACGTAATTTACACGTAAAAGTATAAGTTTCAAGCGGTAAGTATAGAGATAATAAAGGCTTCCCACACCACACTTTGAAGCTTTTATCAGCCCACGTGTGACATGCCTTTAACGGTACTAAAGATACCTACGCGAAAATTTTACGCAATAGAAGAAAAGATTTTGAAGTAGCTCTCTAGTGCAGTTAAATGAAGAATATGGTTCTAAAAATAGTATTTCGAAGAAAGAAAAAAGAGAGTCACATTTAGTCACATTTTTGATAAGTTACAAAAAACAGAAAACATACACAGTTACATGTGTTAGTGTAATTTCTAAATAACTTAGATTCCCATCATGATCAAATGTCTGATAACATATCACATAGTGAAGTCCCATGTCCCCTAGTGGGGTAAGGGGCAGATGCATTATACGTCTGTTTTACTGATTGATTTTCTTTAGGGAATTCACAAGTAGGTGATCAGCCTTCTGTGTCCTGCCAGACCGAGACGTTTTTTTTTCTTCGTCTCCACCGGGAATCGAACCCAGGACCCCTCTGTTCTACGCTCATGCGTCAACCACTGTACCAAGGAGGCGGTCAACATATGTACATAACATATTACATAACCTTACATAAATAACTAAAAAGTACTCTAAAGTAATCTATACTAAATATTATAAAGCTGAAGAGTTTGTTTGTTTGTTTGAACGCGCTAATCTCAGGAACTACTACTGGTCCGATTTTAAAAATTGTTTCGGTGTTAGATAGCTCATTTATCGAGGAAGGTTATAGCTATATATTATCACGCTACAACCAACAGGAATGGAGCCACGGCGGCGAAACCGCGCGGAGCAGCTAGTGTCCATATATTTGAATAATGTTTTTTCTATCTCTCTTGCTTTATATCCCATTCATAAATTTAATCGCATTAACAACTTTTGCGTATCACTTTGGGTGTAAATAAGTATTTACCATCTTCATTTCTTCAATTCCATTTAAAACAGTTATTTCTCCCATTGATTTATCATTAACCTTCACTTTATCTACACAGTAATGGTATGTTGAGATCGGAGTGCGGGCTTATTTGTGTCACGTATAACTGTTTTTTTCTTTTTTTTTCTGTTTCGTATTTAGAAGTTAAAATTTAGGTTAGGAAAACTATTTAGGAAAGTGTATTAGTAAAAAATATTGTTTATTTTGAATTTAAAGTTTCTCAAAAATTTAGCTTTAAATTAATAGCACATACCTCATAATTTTTTTTTTATATTTAATTTATTAATTGGTGATGTATACGTACAATCCGTAACCACCTTTATTATAAATTATATTATATAAGTAATTGGTCACTTTCCTACACATTTTCAACGTGTATGAAACTTAGAATAACCAGGGCCATGAAAACAAAAAAATATTTTTTTAATTAATAAAATAAACAGCATTCATAATCTCTTAATGACTTCTGTATCCAACCGTCTAGTATAATAATATTATTTAGGCTAAACAAAATTTCGCGACTATCTCCTATCATGACCGATAAAAAACCAAATTTTACAACAATAACCTCATTATACTATCGTACATTGACACCAATACAGGTGTTTTATTTGTGAAAACGTTTTTCGTGCAAAATTAGTTGACACTATTTGATTGTTTTTTCCTGTTACGCAAATTAGGTCATTCACGTGACATATTATATGTTTTGTATGAGAAAAGTTATTGTTAATATTATATCCAGGGTTTATTACCATGATGTCTTATAACAGTATTATTTCTAGTTTGAAAAAATGATGATGTTAGAAGCCTGTCATTGTTTTACACTGAAAATAATACTGCTTGAAGGCATCATGAAAACGCCCCAGATTTTAACAATTTTAAGATTGCTGTCTTATAGTCGTTAGTTAATATCTAATACCGTTTACGCGGGGTAGTCCTGCTAATAACATCGATTACCCATCTATACCATCATAACCGCGCTTGATGCTGCTTAACCAGCAGATCGATTATTGAGTGCAAAGAACCATGAGTGCGTCCTTTATCGTGTGACATGGTTTACCTTTTGTAAGCAGTAAATACAGTGCAGAATAATAGTTTTTTTTAGGGATGTAACGATACCGATACCGATACCGATATATCGGCCGATATATCGGCAAGCCGATATATCGGTATCGCCGATAATAAATCAACCGATACCGATATTTTTTTAAAGTGAAACTTTTATTACATCGTCTCAAACTTTTTGGTCTGTGTAGCGCATGTCGCGTGTATCGCGGCTGCGCCGACCGTCACGCGACATGCGCTACACAAAGCAGTGTTCGGAACCGTTCGAACAGTTTCACTTTTACCGTGGTTTCATAAAACCACACAACATTTTTATTATTAAATTCTTTCTTTTCTTTTATGTTTTTGCATTGTATTCATTCATATTGTTTTATTTCTGTTTCTGTAATAGTGTTAAGAAAGAGCGGAACCTCCTGACACAAGCATTTTATTTGCTTACTAGGAGTGTTCCAATCACAAATTTGTTTATGTAAAGGAAAGAAATAAATAATTTTGAATTTTTTTAATTTTTAACGTGATAACGTTTTTAAAATCGTTTTAGTCGGGTGACATGTTCATAAACTTGTGTCACACCAAAACCTCACGAGCGCGATCGCAGGTATAACGAGAGAGAGACGGACCGATCTCCCGTTTCATCTCGAGCGCTGCCACTGCATTATGTTATCACGTAAACATCTCGATCGTAAACCTACTTTACAAACAACCATTTTTTTTGATATCAAATAATTCAAAAAACCGCGCCCAATGAACAATGCGGGAGGCCGCCCGCGCGTGCGCACTTTGTTTTCTGAAAAAACTCTACCAATTATAGTAAACTTTTATTAGGTACTGATTGTATGTGTATTACTTAAAGTTTAACTGACTTCGTAAAATAATAATACTAAAATAAATGGTTTTGTTGTTTTTTGATTTGGCATTTTTATTTAAAAGAATACGATTAACAGTTGTCTCTGTTAAATGTTGGTAACTTTTTATGCATAATTCACTATTTATTTTTCTACCAAGCCATCGATATCGGTTTCGGTATCGGTATCGCCGATACATTACTACAAATATCGGTATCGGTATCGTATCGGCAAAATCATGTATCGTTACATCCCTAGTTTTTTTTTTATCATGAGTACTTTTTTCTAAAGAATAGCAGTTATTTTATTTATTTATTTAGCACCCAAATCATTTTTTTTTGTAGAATTCGCTTAACTTATGAGTTTGTATCATAGCTTATTAAAATAATATATTCTGTCGAAATTTGTAACCACAAATTAAGAACAATTAAATTAAGAACCCTTAATACGAACAATTTAAACGTGTTCAGTATGAAAAAAAGAAGCCATAATTTATGTAACATCTCAATCATAATTGATATCCATAAGATAATAAACACACTGTTATATTTGTATAGCATACACCTCTTCACTTGTATCTCTTCCAAGCAGCAACGTAGCACCTACCACAGTATAACAATCCTTTTCAGTTTTCTCAAGATAAACAAGCAGTATGAATAGTGCGGTAATACTTATCCAAATCCATATTCTTCAAACGATTCAACTTAATATTCCCGCGCATGACGTCACTATCGCGTGCATTGACAGCCTTGAGGTAAGGCTGTGTGCTGATGGGAAAACTATCGGCACTGTGACAACGATTTCGTCGTCGCGTCAATAACGGTATTTTTGTGAAATAACAGTGATTTTTGAGTGTGATTTTGTAACGTTTTTGGAAGAGCTGTACCTAGTTATTTTAGAAAAAAAAAGGAATTTGGCTAAAGTAATAAGAGCCAATCTGTGATTTAATAATAGTTACGGATGAAATATAGCAGTAGATAAAAGTAATAGTTGACCCCATGAATTATGATTACATGAATAAACTACATTCGAAGAAAAATATGGTTTAAAGCCAATTACCAGATCCACATTCCACATATGAAATTACTGTACTTAATCGATTATTTTAACAATTCAAAAGCTTTCACAACAAAACAAACATACAAACAAAACTACTTTCTTTTAAAGTCGGTTAATGATGCAACAAATCGAAGCAATGAACGTTAACAATGTACCATTTAAGGCGTTCATTAGACATTAGGCAACTTGACTGATGTGTCATTTGACATGTACATACATCACTATGTACAGTATGGACTTAGTACTACCTAAAATCCTTATATAGTCTTATATTTAAGGTATTTATAATTAATAGGAAAAGCTAAATATTTTTTATCTAGAAAATGACACAATTTTCATCTATAGTCTATACACGTAGCAACTGGCAAGATTACTTATTTTTAATAGCGAACGTTGAACAATACGAAAACATTGCCTCCATAAAAAAATCGAAACGAACATGTCAATCGAAACTTGGCCGTACAACAAAAAACCATTGCCAAAATTAAAAAGAAATTCGGAAAAAGCAATTCAAAAATGGAACTCAGCTATGATTTAAACGATAGAAGGGTCGCACATCCGCACTTTTGCGCACTCATAGATAGACCGGCCTTGCGGTGGCTGTTCAACTCTGTGACACACTTTTGAGTTGGCTTCGAGCCGTCGCTACGCATATTTCAAACGCAACCTTATGTCCTAGCAATAAGGTTTAATACTTAATAACAAAGTCGTATAGTTTTAATTGAGACGGCCAGAGCTATCCTGTCGCGAATTTCGAAATTTAAATTTTTAACTTTTTTAATGATACAGCGAAAGTTATTAGGATATTTTTTTTCTAATTTGGAATATTATTCACATGGTGACATTTTTATAAAATGTCATGTTTATTTCTGCAAAATTATAGTGGAAGTGCATCAAAATTCAAATGTCAGTTTGACATATTAAAAAGGTTTTCTTCAAGTATTTTTTAATCTTATATATAAAATTCTCGTGTCACAATGTTAGTCTGCATACTCCTCCGAAACGGGTGGACCGATTCTCATGAAATTTTCTGTGCATATCGGGTAAGTCTGAGAATCGGCCAACATCTATTTTTCAAATGTACCACGGGCGAAGCCGGGGCGGACCGCTAGTATACATATAATATTTTGTTACTGTACAAAAATTGACATAACTTGTATAGTATGTACTTCACTACATAGTATAAAACAAAGTTGCTTTCTCTGTCCCTATGTCCCTTTGTATGCTTAAATCTTTAAAACTACGCAACGGATTTTGATGCGGTTTTTTTTAATAGACAGAGTGATTCAAGAGGAAGGTTTTAGTATATAATTTATTAGGTTTTAGACAAAGCGGGCGAAGCCGCGGGCGGTAAGCTAGTATGTATATAAGAAATACGCGTACATCGGCTTCACAGTGGAAGTGACCTTTTGACTTGTCAATTACAGAGTGTGAATTTTCGTCCAAGAACATTTTTTAAGTATCTTTTTTAAGATTTTACTTTACTTTAAAAGCATGTAAGTCAATATAAATATAATATTTAGTATTTACAAGTTATATCACCGTTGCTAAGTTATGTCGAATATTTGTTATTCGACATAATATACTTGGAAATTTTCACATGTAAGTACTTTGTACATTAAAATTTTCATTTCTGTCAACTATAAACAAGTTTATTTATTTATTTATTAGTTAACTAGCCTTTCGCCCGTGGCTTCGTCCGTTTCGTCTCTAACTAAACAAATTATAGACTAAAACCTGCGTCAAGAACCACTCTGTCTATAAAAATGTATTGAGATCTAAGCATACATAGAGCTAGAGACAGCGGGAAGCGACTTTTTTTATATATATAGTGATTTACATCGGAACTTTTGGGTTCCTTTTAATGTTCTATTTCAAAATATACAGACTTATGTCCGTTTGTAAATTAAGAAACTATTGTCAACTGAAGGACAGGCTTATAACCCGGTTTCGCCTATCAATTGTATAAAAAAGAGTTGCGACAAATTCAATATGGCCGCTGTTTCGACATCTCGGAAGGTCGAGTTTCACTTAAATTTAATCACAATTCAACGGAAATAGGCTGGCAAATTATGGCATTTGTTCTTATAATAGTTACTAGCCGCTCCGCGCGGTTTCACCCCCGTGGCTCCTCTCCTGTTGGTCGTAGCGTGATGGTATATAGCCTATAGCCTTCCTCGATAAATGAGCTATCTAACACCGAAAGAATTTTTCAAATCGGACCAGTAGTTCCCGAGATTAGCGCGTTCAAACTAACAAACAAACAAACAAACAAACTCTTCAGCTTTATAATATTAAGTACAGATTATAAAAAATACGCTAAGAAAATAATAAGACGCGTGACCGCACATCTGAACATAATATATATTGTGCTAATATGTATAGAGAGGAAAGATTGGTATGTTTGTTCACGTATTGGAAAAAATTACTGGACGTATTTGGATGATACTTTACAGTAATATACATCAGAATAACACAATATGAGCTATAGAAATTTAAAGCTAGAATATTATAAAGCTGAAGAATTTGTTCGTTTGCGTGAATTTCCGGAACTGCGGATCGGATTTGAAAAAAAAAATTCAGTTTAGATAGCCCATTTATCGAGGAAGGCTATAGGCTATACATAATCAACCTAAGACGGATAGCATCGGAGCAATGCGGATAAAACCGCGGGGCACAGCTAGTTGTAAAAAATTGTGGAAGTCATACGACTTGAATATTTTTGCAAATGGCCGCTAGGCGTTAATATTTTTATTCATAAATCACAACGGATTTCCATAAAGAACGATCCTCTGCTTTTAAAGTATTTTTCATTACCATATTTTAACTAGGTGACAACTGAAATTTATTTCTTTTTTCTGTAATTTTCTCCATTATTAAGCAACGAACAGACAAGACTTTTCACAAAAATTTTATTTTATCTATATAAATAAAAAAGAGCGTGTGAGCCGAACGTTTCAGAAGTGAAACTTCTTTCAAAGATACCAAAATCGTCGCCTTCCTCCATGACGTGACGCTATTGCCATGACGCGACCTTGAAATTTTATTCCCAACACGCCTAAAGAAGTTTTACTTCAAAAAGCCCTTTAGTAGTTTCTCGAAAACCAGTAGCCCTTAGACAAAGTGACGTCACACCTGAGTTGGCACGAATATGTATATTGTGCGTTTAGTGGACTTGAACGGTTTAGTTACTGGCTAGAGTGACTAGCTCTAGTAGATATGTGGTAAGCTAGCAGTAGAAATATTCGAATTTCGAATCGATTTCGATTTTGGTTTATGAGTCGTAATTGTTGTAATAAAGTTCATTATGTTGGTCTGGTAATAATTATTATAACATAATTTTCCCTCAGAACTACCCCGCTAATTTAATTATTATAGAAAAGGCTATTTTAAGTTCACACAAATTCAAAAAATTTAAATTTAGAATCAATTGTCTTCTAAAAAAAATATTTCAGACAGTATTCAATGACCGTTATCTAAAATTTGAAAATAGAACGGTAAGTATTGAACACGGCACACGCACACATACCTACGAATATTATCATATCATACTGTAGCGCATGTTTCACGCATGCACATGTGTGAAGTGCGATTGAAATGATTTGATACTTTTAGATTTAATTTAGAAGGCTGTGTGCTAAATGTTATGTTTTATACTGTTTATTTTATGAGATGATTTTTGTGATGCGAGAGAATTACAATGTTGTTTGAGTTGATGATTCGTTAGAAAATGTTTATGCTTGATATTTAATTTTATATTGGTTTATTAACATTAAATGTCATTATTTAGTGTATCAATGATTATTTATTTGCACAAAAA
The DNA here is from genome assembly GCF_061535395.1 of Colias eurytheme. Lineage (NCBI taxonomy): Eukaryota > Metazoa > Arthropoda > Insecta > Lepidoptera > Pieridae > Colias > Colias eurytheme. The sequence continues at coordinate 4,656,285 of NC_143007.1, read as the reverse complement.
GAAATAGTCTTGAGCAAACTATTACGACGCGGACGTATAAATTGCATAAAATGTTGATTATGTTTTACTTCTTCACTGGTTAGTACATGCTCAATTTTATATTTTTAAGGAAAAAATGACATGTACTAAAATATAATACTATTACATGATTTATATTCAGGATTCATAACAACCTTATGGTACCAAATAATTCTATATACCGTTTTGATCTTATCTCAAAACATGTAACAAACACAGAAACGTCCTCCCGTACGGTAATTTATGTCTAAATAAAGAAGACGGCCTTAAAAATATCTAAAATGGCGTCAAGACAGATGTCAACAAACTATGAAGGTTGCTAAGTAGCAAGACGTGGCGAGCGCGCATCGAAGTACCGGCTATATGGGTCTTGGCCAGGCAACTTTTTCTTGCGTTTGGTTTAGAACGACCTGTCACATGTTTATGCTATCCTAGTAGCCTGGTAGTTTTGGCATATTACTTTTTAGCCGTGTGGGAGTGAGCGCTTTTGGGTTAACTCCTGTGTGGTTATGGGTGCCTGGTAGTTTTTCTTTGTGGGCCTGTTTGCTAATTAATACTAATTAGTTAATTAATTGTCAGAGAGCTTAGAATTTAGATATCATGTATTTAAAATTTAAAACTTAAAAATCAACGTAATGAAAAAGGTCCTTTATTTTATTCTTCGGCTTTTTTGTAGTTTGAAATATCACTTTTAACTAAATTAAAAACTATTTTACCTTGACACTTTATTAAAGTAATTGATTGACAAATTTGCGCTAAATTGTTTCAAAATAATGATAATAATTAACTTGTAGATAATTTGCGATCAATTAAAAGGATAACTCGCTATTGACGTAAAATTATAAATACTAATAAAACAAAAACCACGAAACATGATGCAGTTTTCAGTTTTCATAGCATATTAGTTCTGTGTTTTAGTAGGTAAAGAATTACTGCTTGACCGCTATTTAGTACAGGCTTCAATACAGCTGGTAGGTCAAACTAAACTGGTCACAAACATCGAGATATATATAATATGTACTACGTAGTACATATACTATCTCGATGGTCACAAATTATTCTTCTAATCTCCTAAACACATTCTACAATAGTATTGAGTATATTACGTTTGTATGTAAATGTTCGCGTCGTAACTATCTCAATTTAGGTTAGAGCTCTTCTAAGAACATGCGTTCCTAGTACTTCTAATTGTTAGCTAGCGCATGTTGGCTTAGAAATTTAACCGTCCCGTTTGTTGGTTTGTCTATCTATTACTATTATTTTTTCTACAACTATTGGATACATAGGATATTTTATTTTATTTAAACTCAGAAGTACAATTTAATTATTTTCTGAAAATAGTCGCCTCCATTTTAGAGTTTACGTTTGGTTAACGTTTATTAAGAAATACATATTTTTTTTATAAAGTATCTCTGAGTTAGGTAGGTATAGCCTACAATTCGATTTAGGCTAGATTAGATAACGATCGAAAGTTGATATTTGAATGATTCTTTGTTACTTCGTAGTTCGTACAAATGAGTCAGTTTCTTGAATTATGTGAAAATAACTAACCCCATAAGCTTTTTGATTGAAATCATCAAAGCTTAGATGCGTAACACGAAAAAGTGTTAACACAAACATAAAACATTACCAATACCATTTTTTTCTTTATTATAAACTAATAATTTTGATTACACTATTATATCATTCGCAATTTGTTTATGAACAAGTTAGAAACTCGATACGTATTGCAATTTAGCGATAATTCTGTTGATTACATTATTTATAGCGATTTTGCAATAAATTTGCTATTTGCTTACAAAAATACTTAATACAAGACAAGTATTCTGAAACTCTATTCCAAACTAGCTGTTCTTCGCGGTTTTACCCGCATTACTTGATCTTAGCGAGATGATATAAAGCCTATATACTTCCTCAATAAATGGACTATCTAACACTGATATATTTTTTCAAATCGTTCGGTGTTAGATAGCACATTTATCGAGGAAGGCTATAGGCTATATAATATCATCACGCTAAGACCAACAGGAGCGGAGGAATGCTGGTAAAACAGTGCAGCGGGGCACAGCTAGCATAGGTATATATTATAGATAATCAAGGCTCAAATTGTATTTTTTTATCAGAAAATGTATACAGCCAAGTTTGGTGTCAGAATTCAACGATTAAAAATATTTTCGCGCCTTATGTCATTCAACGACAAATTCGAATCGAGAACACCGCGGAGGTCAATAGTTTCTATCACAGTTCGAAATTCAAAAAAACCGCAAGCACGAATAGATGAAGTATTGCACAGATGCATATATTGTAACAGATAATAAATAGTTGTAACTGGTTGTAACGTTCTATATAACCACAGATATTATATCTAGCAATAACGTTACGCAATGGAACGTGTTTAAAAAACCAGATTGGCGCGTTTGCTTTCTTAAAAGTTAAATGGCATTCACTGTCCTTTATTTTATTCGGATAGTGTGTGAAAGTTTGTAAAAATGTCAATTATTTTCGTAAAAGTATTCTTATCTTAACGAGTCATACCGAGAAAGGTTTTATTTAATTGTAAATTTAAGTACAAATGAATGCAAGTCCTTTTAAAGTTTATAGACGCAAATGAAGCGTGATAGAAAGTTTATTATTAAAAGAAATCATGAGAATGAATCAGAAATATATAATAGTACTAGCGGTCCGCCCCGGCTTCGCCCGTGGTACCTACATGTTTAAACTATCCTATCTCTCAAGTTGTATCGAACTGCACATGGTGTGCGAATTTTATTATAATCGGTTAAGTGGTTTAGGAGTCCATTGAGGACAAACATTGTGACACGAGATTTATATACAGGGTGTCCCACTGTTGGTATACTAAGCTCAAAGGAGGTTATAGTTTTGCATACGCTGAGTACGTAAAAAATACTTATAAAATTCCAGACGTATTTTTTTTTCAAATAGATGAATTCTTAAAACTCTATGTGTACACCCATAACAAGCGAGCCGCCCAACTTTGCCACCAGCACGTGACCTATTGTTTAAGATTATGTTTTCATAGACAAAATGGTTACATTAGAGAAGCAGTATATGCCGGCTGCGCGAAGCTAGAGAAGAAAACATGAATTTTCAGGAAAAATTAAGCAAAAAATTTTTGACGTAATTTTGTTGTTTAAGTATTTTTTACGTGATCAGTGTATGCAAAACTACAAGTCCCTTCGCGCTTAGTATACCAATAGTGGGACACCCTGTATATTAAGATTTTATTAAACTCTTTTGGAGACAGTGTACGATTTAAATTACTTTTTTCCTTTTTAAAAATAGAATATTATTTGTAAAAAGAAAATAGAATACTAGTTTGAATATTTAAATGAGTTACAATATGGCGGACATGTCGTCGACCGGTAAATAACAGATAATTCCTTTACGTTAATACGATTACAGTACTGTAATGTTTTATTTAGAAAAAATCTTTTAGCCTTTTTTGCACTAGCACATAGTTATTTTTTGGTTTAATTGAATCAAAATGTTTTTATAATGTACTTTAATAAATATTCTGGTAAAACGTAGAGATTTTCATACAATCAAGTGTACTTATGAAAATGTTATTATTATATTATTATTACTAAATAATTTGCAACAGTAATAAAATCATATACTGTCATATCGAGTTACAATAAAGCATAGAGATCTATTTTATTTTCAACCAGTAACCATTTAAAACGTGAATTTACAATGTTCTTTATTCAAATATTAAAAAATAAACATTTCCAGCCAGTATAATACTTTTTTAAATGTTCTTTATTTAAATATAAATACGGCCAGTAATAAAAGTGAACAAAAAAACTCGAAAGTTCTAAATTCAAATATTAAATATTTAATATAATGTTGTAGTCGCCAGTATTGCATAAGTGTGAGAGATGAAATTGGTTACCGAATTTTAATTGGCAACTTTCTTTGCTTGCGTAATAAAATAAGAAACAATTATGTACGTATTAATATACCGGAAAGGAAGGAACTTTCTAGGTGAGATTTTTATATTTTTATGTTCCGCCCACGCGATGTTTTATCAATCTTATGTAATTTGATTGGATGTTTTCATGCAACTGTATCAATTTCTCATGTTAAGATGAAGTTAGGAAAGTTAAAAAAATTAAAAGTACTTAAATATTAATTATTGCATAATATCGTCTCTACAGTTTGCCTGTCTACGGAGGTCTACGGAGATATATATCTCCGTAGAATTATATTTACATTGTATTTAAGAAAATAAATAATCACCTAAATAATTTTAAAATAAGCTTCATTCATGAATCTTTAGGAGGGCTCCGTTTTTAACATTAATTAAAATTCAAAGGCATATGTACTAATGATTGTATTATATTATCGTTGTTTAATTATTCATTAATTGTTTGTACTTGTGTCAAAGCCCTTTTCCTTAGTAAAATAATTACATTAATATTTTTTTAAATAGTCTTACTTTTACTACATGTTAAACTGATGTAAACGCTCATGTCCCACTAAGGGACATGAAAACTTCACTACATAGTATAAAAAAGTCGCTTGCTCTCTGTCCATATGTATGCTTAATTCTTTAAAACTACGCAACGGATTTTGATGTGATTTTTTAATAGATAGATTGCTTCTCGAGGAAGATTTTTAGTATATAATTTGAAAAACTAAAACTTAGCAGCTTTCAAATAAAAAAATCGTTAAAATCGGTTCAACTAGAATCCAAAAAACAGTCGTATTGAGAACCTCCTCCTTTTTTGAATTCGGTAGATAAATTGTGAAATCTGTCCCTAGTTACTTGAAAAAAGCGTCTATAATAACTACAGTAATGACGTACTCTTTAAAACAATTCCTTTTGACAGTAAGTCGAAGCGAATTTAAAAATGGATGAATTCTCTCAGTCAGCGTCGGATTCGGGAATAAGTCATGAGATTTGAAAATGGAATTCCGGGCGTCGTTTAGTCGGGACGCGTTTCGTTTTAAATATGGAACATTTATTTTTGAATTTCGTATGCATTTTACAATTTTGAAAGAATAACTTATTCGAATTGTCATTCAAATAGAAGTGTAGAGGCGTTTTTTTTTTCTCGTTTCGTCGGGTGTGTCACGTCGTTATTAAATCTTTTTTGTTCTATGTTTATATTCTTTTTTTATCAAATTGTCATCGTCAATTACACGTTTAGTCATTGCATTCGCATTGTCTTTTGCATCGAATATTAGAGTCATTGGATATTCCTTTGATATTTAATCAGAAATTACCTTTAATGCTCCCACCTGAAGTGTGCGGTTGTTGGCTCTGTTGGACATTGCTCTGCTCCAACTTCGTGCTAACCGAGTTCCACATATCAAACATGTTCAACATTGCGGTCCACGTGGACCTTTCACGATCACAATATATCCATAACACAATCAACGGAACCGCTCATCCATTTTTATACACTGCAATACAAATTCACGGCTCAAAACTGTTCGTCCGACGTACATATAAAAACGAATTAAGGCTACGCGCTGATCCCCGGAGTTATATTATTGCGTTAATCACTATATTAATAAATACATATCTATATAAACTTTCTCAAATTCTCAACTAATGTAAATACTATAATTTGTTTAATTAATTTACTACGATTATTCGGATTTAAAGATCAGTCTAAAATTTCGTTTTAAGGTTCTTTGGGAAGATAACGTGGGTAACTATAGTGAATAATTAACTATTAATTCTGTGATTATATAATATATCGAGTATAAATTCATCGGAATATGTGATTAGCGAAATATGTTATATATTGTCTAGGTGCGGTTTGTGGTTTTTTTTATCTGTTCTTGTCGCGTTTCGTTTTTTCTTCTTCATAGTTCGTTCGATCGTGTGTGTCCGTCGTCGCCTCGGAGTTAGATGACGTCACGGGGGGCACGCATTGTGTACTGGCAGGTTTGAGGTTTTATTTTTTTTTATTTGAAAATGGAATATTCGAATTTGCCGCGCGGTCGTGTATTTTTTTCAGTCGCGCTCCAGCATGCACTGAGTGCAATTGCGGTGCATTTCAGTTGGAACGGGGGGGTGTGTGGGGGTGTCGGGGGGTGTGAGGGGGTGCGGGGGGGTGTTGGTAGTGCGCATGTGCCTCATCGATCCCGCGTGGCGAGCGGTATGAACTAAAACGGCACTTTTCTTTGGTGTGTATGCTGTTGGCGCAGCGGTACGCTATAAGCTATAGCTGCACTGTATAGCTATACTATATTATACATAGCTATACGATGGGCTGTCAGGCGCTCTATTATGTCATTCACTTTGATGTTCCCTCCGTACTTTAGTTGCTATGCTGTATCTAACTAGGTGTTTTGTTGCCATTGTTTGATTATTGAATATTGTAGCTAGCGGTGGACGCTTTCAATTGGGATTTAAACGGTATTCTAGTATTGTAATTTAATATTTATGTATAAAAAGAAAGGGTAAGTTACACTATACACTATTCTTATTAACTGAAGGGAAGGTTACTGCTGCTTTTAATGATTTTCAGTTTGATGATTTGTTTTTGCTTGGATTACATTAATAAGTGTTAAAAATAGGTAAAACTTACAAAAATCGAATACCAGGGCGGCACCAGAGCTATAGCTAGTGTAAACAAGTCAATAACTGCGTTAAAAACAACCGACTTCAAACTTGCACTTGCAACATTTACAAATACAGACAAAAATGCTCATAAAATAAAAACTACTGGGCCTATCCGAATAAAATTTTTATGGGACCAATTCGACACCATCCCGCATCGAACAAAAAAAGAATCACGTAAATCGGTTCAGAAACCACGGAGTAATCGGTGTACATACATAAAAAAAAAAAAACATACCGGCCGAATTGATAACCTCCTCCTTTTTTTGAAGTCGGTTAAATATAGTTTATTTTAAGCATGTTACATGCATATATAATAACCCACATTCATTTCATACATATTGAAAATTCTATGCAGTTAAACCTATGTAATGTGAAAATAAATATCGACCTATATTCATAGTCATGTAATATCTACTGGCGTCGCATAGTTATAAGTTTAAACTATCGATTTTTCTTTACAAGCTACGAACTATTTTGCCTCCACCGGACAACGAACCCAGGACTTTTAAAAGGCCTACATTTAATTAAAAAATATTATCGTTAACGTTGCAATATTAATTACAATTCATAATTAATATAAAATTTCATACAAAGTATATTTTTAGCATCTTTTTATATTTATCTTTAAAAATAGGTCATTTCCTTGTATCCAATAATTATAGTGTTTCTAAAGGTTTCCTCTTTACCCCTACGCTAGTCCTGGTGACCTAGTCTATGATATAGTATCTAGGTTCGATTCTTAAGAAAAAGATAGTGTTTTTATTCATTTAATTAATAGGTATATTTGTTTTACAACTATAATACATAAAATATATATCTATTTATATAAGTGTCTTCTTGTAAAACTAGCTTTGCCTCGCGGTTTCAACCCCTGACGAATTCGTAAAAGCAATTATTTTTATAGGTTACTAGTTAGGCCCAGTAGACGTTGTTCTGACTTCTGCCCTATTGCCCCTTTTTCGTGTTTTTCTCTACATAACAACCTTCCTTGTACCTCAATAAAAACGTTAAAAAATTGCCGAATTGATCGAGCCTTGTTCAAGTTTTACGCTTAGAACATATTTGGTGATTTTTATTACGTAAATAGATTTGTTATTCTGGTACATAAGCTACATCCCTGCCGTAAGCTAAGGGTCTAAGGAAAGCCAAATATGGGTTGCGCGACATTCGTATACGAATATTCGTCGAATGTCGAACAGGAATGTGTTAAAATGCACTATCATATTATGTCGAACGATTACGCGATTATGTTAGAGAAGGACATACTTATGTCATCGCTTGAGTGCAAACAAGACGCATCAATTGCATTGAGCAATGTGCATTAGATCTGTCAAACTTATGGTGCATACACATGCGGGTGTAAACGCAGCATAAGCGTGTAGGTTTAAACTGCACAATTTAATAAGCACTCATTAAAACTTTTTGTCACCCATACTTGATAAGTGTACAATCTTTGAATTAATAACTCAGGCCCCGGAACCACAGACACAATAAAAAATCCATTGTGTCGTGGACCGATCGGGCCACTTGGGGCTCAATGGGTTAAATCAGTCCGTAGCTGTAGTGGGTCAAACCCGAGTCTAAAGGATACATACAAACATACAGGTGAAGCTGATATAAGCGTATAAACGTTAAATATAAATAGTTTGACAGATCAACATTCTGCAGTGCGTGCGGCGGTGTTACGCAACTTTACGAGTCACAGGCGTGTGTTATAAGCGGAAGCGGATTCTAATTTTGAATTTGGAATTAATTAAAGTGAAACTTTTATTTGAATTGTGTTCTAGAATTAAATAAGATTTGTAACTACATTCTTGCAAATAAATATAATTTGAATTTTGAAAGAGAGCGTTATAATATGCGATTATGATTTCATCAATGCTGATTTTGGACAGCCAAAAGTAATTGAATGTAATGAAATGTAGATATATTTTAATAAAAGCTTGTTTAACGCGAAAAGAAAAGTTTATTAAATAAATACACAATTTAATCTTTATTATATAACGTGTCAACGTCATATTACATAATTTTTTTGTCCAAGTTTAACGTTTAAAATTAAAAATTTCTTTAAATTCCATTCATGCAAATGTAGCATTAGATATAATATTTATACGAAAAAGAACAAGAATCGTTCGCTGCCCATGACACTTATTAAATAATAAATAATAGTCATACCACTCAATACCAATAAAATACACAACGTAATAAAAAAAACGCAAAAAATTAACAACCGAATTTAAAAACTTGCACCACAAGAGAAAGTTGCCACAGCCAAAAATCTCGTGTGAAAGTTAGTGAGAGCCTTTTGATCGATGCCATAATTATTATTATACGAGATATGCTAAAAGCAAAAGGCGGATGTCTAGGCTTTTCGGTAATTGACGTTTGTTGTTTTTTTTTTTAATTTCTCTTTTCGGCCAGCGCGTTCGTAGTGTTAAAATGAATTTTGAAAATCGAACTTTGTATCGTTTTTTTTTTCGATTCTTTTCAGCCAATGAACTTTAAAAATTGCGTGCAAATTTTGAAAATCGAACTTTGTAACGCTATATTTTTCGAGTTTCTCGTATTGGCCAATTTTCGAATTTGGAAGCTTTAAAAAGCGCGCGAATTTTGAAAATTCATTTTGTGGTCTTTTGTTATGAATGTTTCATAATATTTTTATAGGTTATGACTTATGTGATATAGATACTAAATAAATATTAGCTTATTATTTCAACACTAATAAAATTGATACATTTCATATCTACTGAAGTTTCGTTTCTAAATAATTTTAGCTACAACTTCTTCATATTCAATAAAAACAATTTATAAAATAAATTTAACGGTTATAATAATATAAGAGATTTATTCAAAAATTTCCAACTTTTGCTAAACGCTTTGTTTAAATTTACGCAACTTTTAGTAAGTTTCGAAACAATGAAGGCCATTTTTAATTTCACAGACTAATTGTTTAAAAATAAAACATTTCACAAATAAAATAGTTGTTGTTTATTATTTTACAAGTGCATTTCGAATAATTTCGAGCTGTGACTCTACATTAAATTTATGATGATACTAGCAGTCCGCCCCGGCTTCGCCCGTGGTAGATGTTTACGTTTTCTCACCATAAGTACGATCCTTGTACCTCAAGGAATATTATAAAAAAAGAATTAACGAAATCGGTTCAGCCGTTTTCGAGTTATGCTCTTACCAACATATTTTGCGATTCATTTTTAATTTTTATATACATAGATAGTAAATGAAATAAAATGACAAGACAAGTAACAGAAAAACTATGATTTTTTTACATAATTTTAAATACAAAGTAAAGTCTTTGTCATATCAATAACTGTCCATCCAATGGTTCTCACCATGTAAATATAATACTCGGAACCAAACGTTCACTGACAAATTTTCACCATTTTCTTTTTATTGTCAAAAGATTACGTTCGATTTTTAAGGTGCAGTTGCTTCTAGGGTTCCGTCAAAAGTGCTAAAAGACAATGGGATTTTTTTTTGTTAGTTATTTTGACTATATTATTAAGTTTGTTTCTATTTCTAATATGTAAATAAAACCGACACAAACTTGGCCATTATTAGAAAAGATAGTCCATAAAAAGAAAATGGGTTACTAGTATGATATTATGTAACGATTGAAATAATAATCAAATAAAATGTGTAGCAGTTTAAAAGTTTGGTGTAAGATGAATGAATGATGACATATGAAGATCATTCATAAGCAGGAATAAAGGTTCAAAGTACATAATTAATAAGTTTAATTCGTATTTATGCCAATCAACTACAGTACTACTTATTTTTCCCATAATACGACATATTAAGCCGAAGTCATCAAAATAGCATAGCAGTTAGTGACAAAAAATGCGATTTAGTAATAAAAAAAAATCGCAAAAAATCTCTCCAGCCTTAACCCACTTATAGTTCAAATAAAAGAAAAAAAAAAATGAAAACAAATGCATGGTAAAAAACGCCCTTCGGCGCCGAAAGAGAAAAATTATTTCCCAACAATTTCCCAACATCGGACCTCTCTCACTAACACAAGGTCGGGGGTATCGCCGTCCCGCTCCCACAGTATGCAATACATCTCATGCAATAAGAGACCTTGATAAATTGCAAGTTTCGTGATAGATAAAATAATTGATATACGGGTCATTATTATTCAAGCATTACAATTCAACTTTAAAAAAAAATAAAAAATCGATTAAGCACGTAGCCTTAAGTTAACGCAAAACTAGCGCCAATAAAGATTCTAATTGTTATTTTTATTTCCATTTTGCTGTAAACCAAAGTTTGCGAAACCCTAGTTTAAGTACAACGGACGAACAATCTCAAAATTGTCATTACTCACATCCAACGCAATGCATTTGTTACAATCCCAACACAACACGTACGTTCAAATTGACAACACTGGCCACTTACGAAAATAAAAAAAAGTTATTAAAAAAAAGCTTAGCACAAACGTCAATGCAGCTGTCAAGTGTCAAAATTATGAAGTGTCAAAAGTTTATTTTTAATTTCGCTTTTTCGGTTCCAAATTTGAATTTCGGCGCGGGGCGGCCGCGCGCGCGCGTTCTGCAGCACTAACTGAATTTTGTAAGCGCAAGCGAATGGTCGAAGCAAGGCAGGACTGTGAAGGTACTAGGCATTTGAAGAGCAATGAAATACGATATAATGATTTGAATTTCGATTTACTTTTACTTTTTTTGTGAGTATACACTAAAGAGCTAATTGAGCATCTTAAACAGGGCATTGGCAAACTTTCTTATCACTGAGGTGATAACGAAATTTCTTGAGTTCAATTTTGAGAAACTGTATCAGTGATCCATAGAGATTTATCTAAAATTGATGACCGTGAAATGTTTGTGTCTCTATAAAATAGGGCTAATAAGCTTCGATATCATAAATTACGTTCGTAATTAAATACAAGTAAAAATAAGTTAACTATGAACCCATATTCCCTTAGAAAGATTTTAAATAAGTATATAAAAAATGAAAATATCCTAAACTTTTTTCGTCCTTCAAATTACATTCGCTAATCAGTGACTATTGAAAAGCTTATTTGACTATTCTTAGAAAAGTAAATCTTAATTAAAATTTAATTAACCTAGTATAACAGGTAACAGTAACCTATATTTCTTATCTAATCTGTTCAAAAACTAAACAAACTGGTATATCATCATTTGTATACTATGGTCTATGGCGCCGAAAACACGTAAATATTGAAGAAAAAATAAAAAAGAAGCTACATAAAGACTACAAAAATAACACTAGCATTATTCCCTCAAAATAATTCTGTTAAAAAATTAAAACCATATGTAAAGGAAATAAGAAACAAAAATATATAACTATTATTACTATAAACTCGTAACTAATTCAATACACGATTAGAACAAATCAAGTTCTATTTCTGAAAGTCAAAACCATACTCGAAAAGTTTAAAGAAAATTTATTTATTTTCCATCTAGAACAGACAATCAAATCTATCTTTAAAAACGTATAATCAAACATACAGTTTCCTGTAAAATCTATAAAAATACCATAGCCAATACGTAATCATTTTTTACAATAAATATTTAAAAACACATATCAAAAAATCCCGCCAAAACAAAAACGACAACGCCCAAGCCATGCAAATATTAAAAAAAAAAAAACATAAACAATATCTAAATTAAAAAAAAGCAAAATTCCCGCCCTAACTAGTAACAACTGACAGACACATATTGTAAATCGATCGAGTTCTATTTAAAACTTGAACCCTTTGCAAAAATGAACCCCTATTTTGACCCCTTAAATAACTGGTCATTGTGAACTCGTGAAGAAAACCGGGTCGGTCAGTGGGGTTAAGTTTTAAAACGAACCTGATTTTTTTAATCATATCATATTGAACAATGTCTTTTTTGCTAAATATTCATGTACCTAAACATCATTCGTAATCTTTATGTTTATGTGGTTAGTTTTGTATTATGAATATTTTATATTTAACTAGCTTTCCGCCCGCGGCTTCGCCCGCTTTGTCTATAACCTAATAAATTATATACTAAAACCTTCCTCTTGAATCACTCTATCTATTAAAAAAAACCGCATCAAAATCCGTTGCGTATTTTTAAAGATTTAAGCATACAAAGGGACATAGGGAAATAGAGACAGAGAAAGCGACTTTGTTTTATACATACTATGTACCTAGTGAAGAACTAAAATACCAGCCAAAAATACCACCATATATCCATACTAATATTATAAATGCGAAAGTAACTCTGTCTGTCTGTCTGTTACTCAATCACGCCTTAACTACTGAACCAATTTGCATGAAATTTGGTATAGAGATATTTTGCTACCCGAGAAAGGACATAGGATAGGCTTTATCCCGGAAATCCTACGGGAACGGGTTTTTCTTTGAAAACGCGGGCGAAGCCGCGGGCGGAAAGCTAGTAAGATATACTCATGAAATTATTGTAATGTCACAGATCCTTGATAAGTACGTACTTTGAACTGAATCTGTCCTTAAGTTGGTCAAAATCAAGTATCGAGTCGGTTACATACAAACATACAGGTAAATAAGTTAAATATACAATAGCTATATCAGTTATTGATTTATGTTTGTAAGCTCTATAGATATATTTAGTTCATACTTTTCAATAATTCTTATATGTATATATAAAAATGAATCGCAAAATGTGTTGGTAAGCGCATAACTCGAGATCGGCTGAACTGATTTCGATAATTCTTTTTTTATTATATTCCTTGAAGTACGAGGATGGTTCTTATGTAGAGAAAACGTAATTATGTACCACGGGCGAAGCCGGGGCGGACCGCTAGTACTTTTATAAATAACTAGCGATCCGCCCTAGCTTCGCCCGTGGTACATATATAGCCTATATATTACTCAGGGATCATGTACATTACAGTAATTCTTGAGATTTGCGCGTTCAAACAAACAAACTTTTCTGCTTTTGTATTATTTATAAAGCCAAAGCCAAAAACCTGACTATGTCAAATTCTTAATAGTGTAGCTTTCTGTTAGTGAAAGAATTTTCATAATCAGATCAGTATTTCCGGATATTACCCCCTACAAACATAGAAAGAAACTTTACCTGTTCATAGTACCTATCTATACTTACTAATATCATAAAGAGGAAAGGTTTGTAATTATGTATGTATGTATGGTTTTCACGCATAAACTACTGGACCGATTTTAAAAATTCTTTCACCATTAGAAAGCTGCATCTTCACTGAGTAACAAAGGGTATATGCATTTTCAAAAAAATTAGAGATCCTGACCAAAAATGCAATAATGTAACCCAAGGTGTAAAAAATTCTAAAAATTCTGTCATTGCGTGCGCTGCGGAATCTATTCCTTGAAGTACGAGGATGGTTCTTATGAAAAAAAAAACGTAAACATGTAGGTACCACGGGCGAAGCCGGGGCGGACTGCTAGTAGATAATATAACTATAACACTAGCATAATATGTATTTGCCAATTAACGTAGTAACTATAGTTAATCACAACACTGTTAGTATTTATTAATACAAATAAATTAATATTAGTATTTATTAATTAGAATTCAGTAGAAAACCTACAAAATTATCAACACTACACAAAGAAAAAAATTCTTTCTATTAGAAAACAGGATTCTTATTTTATGCGTAATAAAGAATAATCGAGTTACTGACCTAGGACAAACCGCGGTAAAAATCTATAAGGAAAACCGCCTTACGACAAATCTAAAGAAAAACTTTATTAGATACTGCCTATTTGAATTTTTAATTTTCAATGTCTTTGCTATAGAATAAAAGATTTATCTGTACTATATCTAGTAATAAAAAAGTGGTTTAATTTTTTGTTTGTTTCGATTTAACTTAAAAACTACTCGACTAATCTAAAAAGGATTTTACAATTAGAAAGGTTTCTTTATCAAGTAACATAGACTACACGTTGTTTTTGATCTCGGGTAAAGCCAGTGTATGGACTAGTTAAATATTTAAACATTAAAATACGCATTCTTGAAGTTATTTTAGAATATTTAAACATATTTTTATTAGAATGTAAAAGTTATGTTTTCTAAAAACATGTACATATTTATGTTTTTAAGCTATTGCATAGCTTCTATCGCGGGCCTTGAGCGCGAGGACCGAATCGAGAAATTCCGTAACGAAAAAACCTCACGCTCCCCACTCCGACGGGCTCGGAGGTGTGGCTTAAAGGCATGCTATGCAATAGCTTTACCGCGGCAGTCCCCGAGTGCCACGTCTTTTTTTTTTGACAGAAAAGAAACATCATATTCGGTGTACCCATTCGCACATCCTGAGGTGACGAACCCAAAAAATACGGTCAAAATGAAAACCGCCTTTTTTTCGAAATCGATGAAAAAAACAACATTTTGTAAGATTTTTGGCGCCATTTTTTCGTACAGACGCAAGTTATTTGTTTTTTTTTCAATAATTACTCATTTTATAGACAGCCATCTGACCTAGTTTCATTATCACTGAAGAAACCTTATCACGGGCGGTTATTAACCGATAAGGGAATAAAACGTAAAAGATAAATCGGTACACATTTTTTGTGTGGCGTGTGATAAAAAAAATCAATATATACAAATTTAACGGGTTTAAAACGCGATTTATTTGCGGTAAATTGAAGTTTTATCAAAATGTTAACATTTTTCCAAGGTGAAAGATTTGCAATTATGTTATAATATTTACTACTAGCTTCCGCCCGCGGCTTCGCCCGCGTTGTGTTGACAAAAGGTAGGTATGTTCTTTCTCAGGGTCTAAAGATTGGCTGTGCCAAATTTCCCCGCGTAACAGACAGACAGACAGAGTTACTTTCGCATTTCTAATATTAGTAGGGATGAATAATATAGAATTTCGATTAAGGGCCGATTTTTCAATGCTTGGATAAAACTTATCCGTCCAATAAAGTATTACACGATAATATTAAAATGTCACGTAAACTGTCAAATACGGGCAAATGGAATACGTTTTTAAAATGGTAGTTTTATACATTATTCGACGAATAAGTTTTATCCAAGCATTGAAAAATCGGCTCTAAATTATATTTACCGATTTATTTGAATTAGTTTGTTGTCTGTTTTCAATAATTAAATTTTCAACTATTTTTTTTTTCAGGTATTCCTAGACATTGCAACGCCATCTAGTCGCCAACTTAGTAACGTGATAACATAATATTTCATAACAACAAATTGGTCTCACAAATACCCATTTCACTCATAATTAATCTTCTTTTATATATAAAAATGAATCGCAAAATGTGTTGGTAAGCGCATAACTCGAGAACGGCTGAACCGATTTCGATAATTCTTTTTTTATTATACTCCTTGAAGTACGAGGATGGTTCTTATGTAGAGAAAACGTAAATATTATGTACCACGGGCGAAGCCGGGGCGGACCGCTAGCAATGAATATAATAATCCAAAGCATGATAAAAATAAATGTACACACAATTTGAAAATTTCAAAATATATAACTTTTGAAAAAAAGAAAATAAATACGAAGAATATTTGACGCAGGACTAAGCGAAAGAAGTCACAGGCAAAAGCTAGTATTCTATAATTCTGTAAAATATAAACAATTAAAAACTATACTATACAACGATACAATCACTACTTTCAAAATACTGTTTACTGAACACAGAAAAATATATTATTCATAAAAAAAAAATAATTTATACTATAAAATACGAGGGAGCATGTATGTTTGTAACTCTTTCACTTCAAAACGGCTCCTCTTTATAGATATAACTTTAACTGGAAGATAGATTATACCCTGGATAACCTCATATTTTATTACTAGCTGTAACCTTCCTCGATAAATGGGCTATCTAATCATTTAAATCGGACCAGTAGTTCCTGAGATTAGCGCGTTCAAACAATCTCTTCTGCTTTATAAAATTAGTATAGATAATCCGGGTACCAAGCAAGAGTATATGCTTACTTTAGTATTTTTTTTTAATTTAATAAAATAATTAAATTTTGCAAGCACAAAGTTATATAAAACCATAGTAACACGCGCTGATATCAAATTTCACTAACTACAGGTTTTTACAAAAACCTTACTCAAGTTAATTAAACATAATATATAGAAATACATTTATTCTCTCTTTAGTATTATCCTCTTTATATAAAACTAGCGGTCCGCCCCGGCTTCGCCTGTGGTACATATTTCGCAATAAAAGGTAGCCTATGTTCTTTCTCACGGTCTAAAGATTATCTGTGCCAAATTTCATCAAAATCGGTCCAGTAGTTTATGCGTGAAAACCATACATACATACATACATACATACAAACCTTTCCTCTTTATAATATTAGTATAGATATCCTATTTGTGAACCAACATGTTTAATCTATACTGATATTATAAAGCTGAAGAGTTTGTTTGTTTGTTTGAACGCGCTAATCTCGGGAACTACTGGTCCGATTTGAAAAATTCTTTCGGTGTTAGATAGCCCATTCATCGAGGTAGGCTATATATCATCGCGCTACGACCAACAGGAGTAGAGCTACGCGGGTGAAACCGCGGAGCGCAGCTAGTTAAATATAAATATATTGCAATTAAATTAAAGTCCAAAAAATGTTTCAAAATAATCAAAACACATTATATTAGCCGAATAAATATCGTCTCTATCGTTTTATACATTTTATTGTTTTACCTCCATTTTTAACTTACCTCCTTTTTACTCCGTTTAAGGGCAAATTTAAAAAAGTTTTCTAATTCTAGTAGTTTGGACTTTGCATTGCTATGTTAGACTTTATATATTTTCTTTTTTATATACCTACTAGCGGTCCGCCCCGGCTTCGCCCGTGGTACATATTTACGTTTTTTCTACATAAAAACCATCCTCGTACTTCAAGGAATATAATAAAAAAAGAATTATCGAAATCGGTTCAGCCGTTCTCGAGTTATGCGCTTACCAACACATTTTGCGATTCATTTTTATATATAAGAAGAAGAAGAATGTATTTAAAATGTAGGGTCAAACGAACATATGAAAATCACAATTTTCGAAATAACCTTATTCATTTAATTGCTACACCAAAACCGTATATTTTATTTATATTACCTGTTTAATTATTTTTTAATTACCACGCCCGTAAATAATGCCTTACCTGAAACAAAATAAAATCATAAATTACAATATAATCAATTATATTATTAAATTTAATTAAACTAAGTATACCCCGCGGTTTTACCTGCATTGCTCCGTCATTAAATATAGCCTAAAGCCTTCCTCGATGAATGGGCTATTTAACATCGAAAGAATTTTTCGAATCGGACCAGTAGTTCCTGGGATTAACGCATTCAAACAAGCAAACTCTTCAGCTTTATAATATACTAGCATACCGCCCGCGGCTTCGCCCGCTTTGTCTAAAACCATTTATATTTATAAATTTATAAAACCATTTAAATTATATGCTAAAACCTTCCTCTTGAATCACTCCATCTATTAAAAAAATCCGCATCAAAATCCGTTGCGTAGTTTCAAAGATTTAAACATACATGGGGACATATTATAATTTATTCTAGTAAATATGTTACCCCAATAACATTCATACTTATTACGCATCAACGATATGATTTATAACTATATTGATAATATCAAAATAATACTTTAAATTGCCTACACTAATTGGATAATTTAATTATTTTTAACCCTAAAATTCCCGTTTTACAAAACACAGTTCAATATTTTATTAATATTGCAATTTAAAATATAAAATTAAAATTAAATAATAAAAAAATTAAAATTAAATATGTATATTAATTTATATCTGTGGCGTTAAATTACTGTCCAATAAACAATTTATTTATTTAATTATTTAACGTTTACTGTATCATCAATTTTAGTTTTTCGTACTGTAGCAAAATTTCGTATTTAACTATGATTTTTATATAAATCATTCTATATGTTATTATTTAAATAGATATCACTATCACTACATAGTATAAAACAAAGTCGCTTTCTCTGCCCCTATGTCCCTTTGTATGCTTAAATCTTTAAAACTACGCAACGGATTTTGATGCGGTTTTTTTTAATAGATAGAGTGATTACAGAGGAAGGTTTTAGTATATAATTTATTAGGTTTTAGACAAAGCGGGCGAAGCCGCGGGCGGTAAGCTAGTTAGTAATAATGTGTCATATAACGGATATCTTTTTAGCATGTAATAATCATATATCTTCGAAAGATCATTAAACCCAGTCATTACGAACAATTCAATACTTTCACATCAGTTAAAGACCTAACAAAGGTCTGAATGCACTAAAACAGGTTCCGAGCTAAGCCCTAACGGACACCCATCCCGGATCCGACCGCGCACAAAAATACATCACTTGAATCAGCTGACCCAAATATAGGTTACTAGCGGTAAAGATACGGTACTTAACGTTCACGCTACTCGCCAACAGATGGCGCTGTAACAAAATGGAAAAAGATTCAACTTTTTTCTTAATTTATCTATTAGGTGCTATTAGTTTATTGTATTCTAGCGCTTTCGATAGCAATATGGGTCAAAGATAAGGGCACTTCAATCATTGTATCTAATATATGTTTATCGTTTTGTATTGTTTATATCGAGAATGTATATTAGACGATTATTGCATGTCATTGTTGTAATGTGCTTGAGTGTACAGATTTTATATAGATTTGAAATATATCAAATCATAATATTGTTACACAGAACTAATAACACAAATAAGAAGAAATCAGGTCGTATTTGTTCTTAATATATATATGTCATATTTTAACGTACTTTTTTGTTTCAGAGTGTGCTGTGAATACAGTGGCGATGTGGATAATGAAAAAACAAGTGAATTTAATTATTACATGCTCATCGAATGCAAATATGTTTAGTTTCTTATAGTTATATATTATTTATTAATAAGTAATTTCTAAGTACATTTACAAAAATACATGTTAATTGCCTATTTGCGTTAGTGCAAGATTCTCCCAGTTTGTTCTAAAATAACACAGTACTTTAAAATTTATACGTCTTTATATTTTTTTATTCTAAGATTTATTGTTACCAGCAGTATATTTCAATAAAGCAAGAAACTATTTATTCAAGAACATTTATCATATTATTTATTCATTCATTCATTCACTTTACGACAATTTGTGTATTGAAAAACATCAACATCTAAATATACCCATTAAGGTTCATTCAGAAGTGAAGGTTCGTATAGAAGTACCGTTGCAACATTAGTACCGCCACTCGTCAATAGATGGCGTTTATTTTCAATTAGTCGTATGCATAATATTCGTAGTTGTCGATGCATTACCGAGTAATCTATTGCTTGGGTCAACAGACTAACTGTAGTTGGTAATAATTAATGTTAGCTGAGTTGGTTCACGCTGTATTATGTGTTATATTGTTATTTGTATGAATATAGTGTTTAGGAATAGTGATGTATGTAATTTTAAATAAGTTGCGTTGTTCTGTGAAATCCTAAATAATACATAAGTTTCAACTTAAAAGATTATTTAAAACAGGAATTGATGTTCGAAATAACTATATTAATAAAGGACTGATTATACATTTAACAAATATTTAGGGATGTGATTTGAAAAGTAATTCAGATATAAAAAAAATATATCTAAAAAGTAGGCATCTCTATAATATAATACTTATCTGGCCGTAAGTTCTTGAAATTTTACTGTGAAAGATACATATTCAAGAGGGATTGCGAGGACCTACATAAATCGAAATAATACAAAAACAAAATGGCTGCCTCTTGTAAGTAAAATCTTCAATCTTTTTCTCTTTAAGCTATATCGAGTGGGGTTCCAAAGTGAAGAATTTTAAAAGGTATTTCATGGGTTTAAGGGGCGGTTTTATCGCCTGATAATGTCCCTGGTAACCTATTTGACACTTTTTGATGTTAATTTTCACACATTAATTGTCATCTGCTGGGTGGAACCGTTAAACAAAGAGAAGCAAGTACCTATAGTAATTCTAACTGACAGGTAAGTTTAACAGAAGAAATCAGGAGTTTGAAATTCATCCTTTAGCACGTTTTATTTTATTAGTTTTTAAGATATTTCTGTTAACATGGTTTGTTTAATTTGCTTTGCAATGCATAAACTCAAACTATTTTACCCATAAAATTCATTTTACAATATGTAATCACTACATACCTAGTAAAAAAACGTCGCTTTCTCAGTCCCTATGTATGCTTAAATCTTTAAAACTATGCAACGGATTTTGATGCGGTTATTAATAGATAGAGTGATTCAACAGGAAGGTTTAAGTACATAATTCACTAGGTTTTAGACAAAGCGGGCGAAGCCGCGGGCGGAAAGCTAGTATATAATATATTTGACATATTCTTTTTCGCCTGTTTTATGTGATTTATTCAACAATCAAGACAATCTATATATATATATAAATATTAAATATTATAGGACATTAAAAAACTCTAAGGTGACTGATATAGTGATCTATCAACGCACAGCCCAAACCACTGGACGTAGGCATCCGCTAAGAAAGGATTTCCCGAAATTCTTGCGCGAACGGGTAAAAACGGGGATGCACGTACAAAGTCGTGGGCGGAAGCTAGTATTAATATATTATTTGTTTCAGTTTACGTTCCAGAAAGCAGAATACCAAAAGGATGAGTATACAGTAAACTATACTCAAACTTATTAAATAAGTTTCTCCCCACATAAGCTTTTATCTTACTAGTTTATACGTAATTCCGCTTGACTGAATAGTTGTTGAGCCGGAAGGTGAATCCATACTAATATTATAAATGCGAAAGTAACTCTGTCTGTCTGTCTGTTACTCAATCACGCTTAAACTACTGAACCAATTTGCATGAAATTTGGTATGAAGATATTTTGATACCCGAGAAAGGACATAGGCTACCTTTTATTGCGAAATAATAATATGTACCACAGGCGAAGCCGGGGTGGACCTCTAGTTTGTAAATAAACTGCTTTTGACATAAATTTACATAGCTATAATATATTTGACCGCCTCCTTGGTACAGTGGTTGACGCTTGAGCGTAGAACCGAGGGGTCCTGGGTTTGATTCCCGGTGGAGACGAAGAAAAAAACATGTCTCGGTCTGGCAGGACACAGAAGAATGATCACCTACTTGTCCCTAAATAAAATCGATCAGTGAAACAGATGTATGCATAATACATCTGCCCCTTACCCCACTTGGGGACATGGGACTTAACTTCTTATATTTATCAGAATCAGATCTGTTAAAGAAGGGTTATGTATAAAAGCGTATATGTTATAACAAACTCATAGCCGGAAAACCCACTTTTGACTGTAAAACTAAAAACGTTTTTGACCAACGCCTTCTGTCACTGATCTTTACAGGCAAATGTGTTTTTGACCGTCAATAAGTTTAAACGGTAACATATTAATGTCTGTATATTTATTTAGAACCTTTGTATCTAATGGTGCATTTACACATTCGATTTCGCTATTCGCTATTCGTCACTAGACCACGCGAACCACTATTCACACATTCGTCTTTCCTTTTAATAACATCCGATAAACCATTCTTAACACGAATACGCGAATCTCCTTTATTTATTTATCTTTGGGAAACAAAGAATACAGAGTTTCACATATAAGTCAAATTTCCATCATATAAAAAAATGAATAGCAACACTGTGTAGTGTTTACACATGCGTGTTCTTTAACCGCTTCGCTATTCGTACGAATGTGTAAATGCACCATTATGGTACCAATAGACTACTCACTAGTCACTACAGTACTACACCATAGATTTCGAGCAAAAATAATAACGCGATTGACATGCGGCCTTCTATTGAAAAAAATATCGTTTGCCATCTTATAATTCTATTTTTGTTTTATTTTTATAATATTTTTTGCAGATATCTTGCATAGATACGCCTCCGAGGAAGGGATCGTGGGTTATATCGCATTCCTTCCGACCAAAAACCCACTGTGTTCCGTCGAGCCGCTTATGATGGGGCGACCCCAAGGCGACCCCATCAGCCTGATATTTCAACACTATTGAATAGACTGTTTGACTGTATTTACACACATACTTTTTTTTACCAATAGCTTCAATCAAATCATAAATGAATCCGAACCAGAATAATATAATCTACAAACTAATTGATAAAATAATTAAGCAACGTGTTATGCGTAGAAGGTAACGTATTTACATAAATGTGGTTCTGACAGATGTCAACATCGTATAGGCAGCTGTCACTCGCACTATGCTGTAGGGCAAATAGGTATAACGACTATAGGTACAAGGCAACGAAATATTAGAGGTAATATTCGATTAACTAATAGACTAGGGGCCTTAGACAAAGTAACAATTAAAAAACGATAACGAAGTTAGAAAAGGCAAAAATGTATGGGATTGACATACGCCGCGTTAGATCACGTGGTCTATCTAATGTCAATCCCATACATTTTTCCTTTTCAAACTTCGTTATCGTTTTTTAATTGTTACTTTGTCTAAGGCCTTAGGAAAGTTATTACGATTTATGTATTAATTTCAAATCATTAAACACATTAAGATCATAGGTCATTCGA
The DNA here is from genome assembly GCF_061535395.1 of Colias eurytheme. NCBI lineage: Eukaryota > Metazoa > Arthropoda > Insecta > Lepidoptera > Pieridae > Colias > Colias eurytheme. The sequence goes on along the minus strand of NC_143007.1, from coordinate 4,633,124 downwards.
AATATACAATTTACTTTGATCCTTGAAATCCTTTTTGCAATTAAATAATTTGCAATTATATACAACTTTCTTAACTGAGCTTATTATTCGTTTAAATTGTTAATTTATGACGACAGCAATATAAGGTAAGGTAAAGAAAGCACTCACTGTGAGCTTTGCACCGAACAGAGCGTCGAGCATTCGCACGAACGTAAATGCTCGACATAAAGCTCGAACTGCTCTATTAGTCTAGTCACTAGTGTATACGCACCCGAAAAATTATAAGTTACATAACATTTAATATTACTAGCTTTTCGCGTAGTCAAAGGAAATTTCTAAAGGAGTTGTTTTGCCGCCGTAAACATAATATGTCACCGTCTAGCCTCCAGACAAAATCTTATATATAAAATTCTCGTGTCACAATGTTAGTCTGCATACTCCTCCGAAACGGGTGGACACATTTCTCATGAAATTTTCTGTGCATATCGGGTAAGTCTGAGAATCGGCCAACATCACAGGCCAACATCTATTTTTCATATGTACCACGGGCGAAGCCGGGGCGGACCGCTAGTAATATTATAAAATGCGTTACGACGAGAAAGAAGTAAAACAATACAGTAAGGATATTTTCAATATTCAATTATTTTATGAATTAAAATATCTGGTAACAACGAATTACGATTTATTGGCTTTTATTGATCGAGGTTATATTAAGGTAAGTAATAATAATTTTAATTACAGAATAGCCTGAAAACTAATTGCTCGAGTTTAAGGTCCATATTTTTAATAGTTATTATTTTCAACCAAGAGGATAATCTAACAAACCAAAACTGATTATAATTCATTCAGCCGTTCTTTAGTTACAAATGGTGTGTCTAACACGACTTTTTTATACATAGAAGACTATATTTCCGCCCCCGGCTTAGCTCGCGTTTTCATAGAAAAACCCGCATAAGTAGTTCCCGTTCCTATGGGATTTCCGGAATAAAAAGTAGCCGATGTTTTATTCTGAGTCTTCAGCTACTTACATACCAAATTTCATTGTAATCGTTTCAATAGTATTTGCGTGAAAGAGTAACAAACATCCATCCATCTGTCCATCTTCACATACTTTCGCATTTATAATATACTAGCTTACCGCCCATGGCTTCACCCACTTTGTCTAAAACCTAATAAATTACATACTAAAACCTTCCTCTTGAATCACTCTATCTATTAAAAAAAACCGCATCAAAATCCGTTGCGTAGTTTTAAAGATTGAAGCATACAAAGGGACTTAGGGACATGGAAAGCCACTTTATTTTATACTATGTAGTGAATTAAGATAATAATATTATATAGATAAGTAGCTTTCCACTTATGGCTTTTCTCGCGTGCACTTAACGTAAATGCGTAATATACATACATATTTTCAACCCCTATTTCTCTTAAATTTCCACGACAAAAAGGTATTCCTTTTATCTTTGTCTTTCACAAAAGTTACTAAGATATATTTTTTTTTAAATTTCTAGCAAATGACCCTGTCTGTACATCCTACTAATCTTCTTTATATATAAAAATGAATCGCAAAATGTGTTGGTAAGCGCATAACTCGAGAACGGCTGAACCGATTTCGATAATTCTTTTTTTATTATATTATGTAGAGAAAACGTAAATATGTACCACGGGCGAAGCCGGGGCGGACCGCTAGTATTAGAATATAATTTATAAATGCGAAAGTTTGCGAGAATGGATGTATGTTTGTTACTCTTTCATGAAAAAACTACTGGACAGATTTGGTTGAAAGTTTACAGTAATATAGATTTTAGATTATACATCAGAAGAACACATGAGCTATAGAAATATTTGATTTTACACGCGGGTTCGTCCGCGGCTGAATCCGCGCGGCGCAGCTGGTGAAGATATAAAAGAAAAGATATTTTTATAGGTTTTTAAGAACCCAAGAAAATTCAAAACAATATTTAATATAATTTTTGTATATTTGTTCTTAGTTATCTTAACAACAACTGTACCGATTTTTACGAAAAACGGTGAAACAATTAACTTTGAAACAATTTCACAAGGAAGAATACGTAGCCATAGGAAAGATCGATAACCGCTATTCTTGTGATTTGAAGGTAAACTTAACTTTTCAAGTTATTTTCCTTATTAGAAGCTTATTTTTCTTATCGTATTATATACGGCTTCTTTTTAAAACACTAGTGTTATAAATTATAATCATAAGAATTGATTATCATCATAAGAATGGTAAGAACATTATTTTATTATAATTAAAATTTAAGTGTCAATTTATTACTGAGAACCAAAAACTACACGTTATAGGCATTTCTTTTGTTCTTGCAAATGATAGAAACAATATTACATACAGAAAACCGCGGGTGTCTGCCAGCAGGCATATATTGATTTTAATCCGCAGTACAATGCAGGTAATACTAATGTTTATCCGTTTAATTTTCAACTCAATTGAATCTATAGTATTTGTGCTTTTAAAAACAATAAACATAATATCATTTTACATTCTCTAATCCATAAGATTTAGTGGATAAGCATCTTAAATATTTATTTATGGAAACCTATGTTTATTCTTTCATTCAACTCTAAAAGTTAAAAATCTTCTTTTCCCCGAAATTCCTTGATAAAATGTAAAACGTAAACTTCGCACCACTCAATAGTACGATATAATATTACTTTGTAGTTAAGTTACTATATTTCATTTAATCGACTACTTACTGCTTTGTGTATTATAAAAAAATAGAAACACGCAAAACGTAACCGAAGTACCATCCTTAACAATACGCTATAGTGCCGCATTATACTTAAGTTACTATCTTTGATTCAACCCACTAATGCTTTGTGTATAACATTTAGTATAAATACTTTTATCAGGTAAAACCGCGGAATATAACTAGCTAGTTTACCTGACGCAGTAGTGCTAGCCGCAGTCGTTATCGACAGGGTGCTAGTCGAGGCGCTGTCATTCGACGTATTCGCTGCATTTGTCATCTCCACGATCCTGTCCACTGCTATCCTGTTCCCTGGTAGTATCCCCGAACTTTCTGCTGGTTGGGGCTCCTCTTCAGGTTCCTCTCTACGCGGGCTCAGCGTGGTCTGACTCAAGTCATTCGCGACGATAACATTTACAGTCGTCAGGGACTCCATATCTGATTCGCCCTGGACTTGTGAGTTGTCGATGTATACAGCGGCGGAACGCGCGCCCAGAGTCTCCATGACGCTCTCAGCTAGTGACCTAGTGGATAGTTCGTCCATGTCGATGTCCTGCTTGATGTCTATAATGATCTGGTGCCGCTTGCCGCCGCCGCTCGGGCTCTGCACTTGATGCACGCTCACCTGCGCGTCGCTCCCCTGCGCGACGTGCTGAATCACGTGCGTCAACCCCTCCAGATTATTGCCCGCCATTATAATCAGCCTTATTGGAACTATAAATACACTAAACTAATGAACACTGGTATCACACGGGAGCACTCGTCTTATTTTGGTCACCTACTGCACTGCGCGCAGTTGCAGGGGAAGTAGGTCAGGGGTCGACATCCTCCTAATATTTTTTAGACGTAGATTTGTGCGTGGCTTAACATCTCCTGGCAGTGATAGTTACGACAGGCACTCGGTGTCACATGGGTAGGCGGTCGAGTCGCTACTGTTTTGTTTTCCTACAACTTAGGCATATTGACACAGTGTCCTATATTTAGGCTAGGTCCGCGGACGCGGCCGTCGCACGCTCGTAGCCACTGTGAGGCCTACGAGCCGTAGCGCTACGCCGCGCAGCCTGCTACGCGCGTAGCTCACTTCCGCGTATTGATCTCACGATATCTGGTAGGGGTGGCATTTTTGTGTTTGTTTTCTTTGTTAATGTAAGCATAGCGTAGTGATAATAAAAATAATGTGTATTATAATAATAAAATGATATGGTTTTAATCATCAGATTCAATATAGATGTAAATTTTATAATTAAAGTACATTGGTCTAATGTAAAGAGCATTGAGATGTGGAACATATAACTTGTCTCGCAGGTATCATTAAAAAAATCAAAGAGAAGTATAAACAAATGGTCTCTATCGAAAATACGAAACCAATTTCCAAATAGACTACAAGACTGTTGTGTTATTCTTCACACATATCACACTTACACTATACAATATACACAAACCCAACTAAACCTAAGTCATATTACACTGCTTTTCTTCAAAAATCCCGAGACATATCCCTGCTAACTGGCCTCCTTTACACCCATCAATTTTCGCGGACACGTGCATACGCATGCGCACATTCACCACTATATCCATCTCATTCTCTCACCATTCACTATCTCCCTCCAACGACTTCGATCGTTCAGCAATGACGAAAAAGCATATAATCAAATTTATGTAGGGTCCTAGTGTATTATCTAAGTACGGTGCGCAGAAAATATGGCCTTGGTCTACTTTTGAAATAAATTATTATTTTGTACTAGTGTATTACAATAGGGAAGGTAATAGGTAGCTAAATCATAGAGCTAGAAGCAAGAATACTTTAGAATTAATACTTTACGTGTTTAAGACAAACAGTCAAAATTAAAAAAGTGTAGACCTGTATTCTATGTTTATATGTATTCCTTTTAGGGCCAATTTTTCTATCCATGGTTAAAACTTATCCGCCCAATAAAGTATTACAAGATAATATTAAAATGTCACCCGTAAACTGTCAGAGACGGACAAAGATTACATTTTTGAAATGGTAGTTACGTTATTCGACGAATAAGTAGTAACCAAGGATTGAAATATCAGCCCTTAATACTGTAACTGTATTCAATGTCTCTAAATGTGTGCATTCTGAATATATATTCAACTGCAAATGCAAGTAAGTTGATGTGTAAGTGGTGTGTAAGTAGTCTGAAGTGTAGTTTCTATTACATCAAAATTGTTTCTAAAATGTAATACAGTTGACATAAAATATTATTTAAATATATAAATAGGTTAAGCATTTCAACATCAACCTGTTTTGCTGACCGTACATCATTACGCAACTATGATCTAACGTCCCGAATCCAAAACAAGGAAACCTGAGGTAAACAATGTTGTATTTGCATATGATTTTTAATGTGATCTAAATTAAATCCTTTTTTAAATTAAATACACCAAATACTCCATTTTAATTCTCTAAAAAACGAAAAGAACAAGAATATGCCTTCTTAATTCTAAATTTTAGATTCGATTCCGATATCCTAATTTTTATTATCAACAATCCTAAATAATATTCTTCCTTACATAACTATTATAATATTGAAAATCTTATCGTTATGTATTTCTATAATAGGTGGCTGTTATAAAATACTTATATTATAATACAATCGATGCATCACTGTTCGTCACAGACAATGACGTCACAGTTCCAACATGGCCGACTTTGTATGGGACGTCGACAGACGAAAAGCTTCAAATATTTTCCTTTACCTTCGCATCTTTTTTTATATGTATATTGTTAAAATATAGTAAAATAAGGAACTCTAAGAGCGTATACGCACTATGCGGGTAGCCGCATTGCGGGTAGCCGCATTGCGGGTAGCCGTCCGGCTGACCGCAAGCACAATTATGTACGTAATATTCATTTCTATGCGCACTGCGATGCGGCTACCGCAGACCGCACAGTGCGCATAGAAATGAATATTACGTACATAATTGTGCTTGCGGTCAGCCGGACGGCTACCCGCATAGTGCGTATACGCTCTAATAAAGTATTTGTGTTCATGTACTAATAATAAATACTAGCCACTTTGACTGGCTTTGTATGTACATAATAAATAATTTTTGGATTATCGATTTAGAAAGATCCTAATTTATTAATCACTAGCTGTCCTCCCGCGGGTTCGCCCGCTTTGACAAAAGATAATATTTTCTAAAACCTACCTGAATCATGCTATTTATTAAAAACTGCATCAAAATCCATTGAGTAGTTTTAAAGATCTAAGCATACGGACGAACAGACAGCGGACTTTGTATGTAACTATAAGATTTAATTAAGATGTACTCTGTACTATACATACAAACTTTCAGATGCACATTATTATTTTGTGAATGAAAATAGTAGCTTAGTTCAGAGAAGTGATTTCAAAGGCGTTTCGCAGAAGTCTGGTTAAATGAAGAGGTTTGACTGCGTTTGAACAGTAAGTGAATATACAGATAGACTACAGTTACAGCTATATAAAATATCAGGAACTACTGGTTCGAATTGAAAAGTTATTTTTGTGTTAGATAGTACATTATTCGAGGAATTCGATATTACATTTATCGAGGAAGGCTATATCCATACTAATATTATAAATGCGAAAGTAATTCTGTCTGTCTGTCTGTTACTCAATCACGCCTTAACTACTGAACCAATTTGCATGAAATTTGGTATAGAGATATTTTGATACCCGAGAAAGGACATAGGATAGGTTTTATCCCGGAAATTCTACGGGAACGGGTTTTTCTTTGAAAACGCGGGCGAAGCCGCGGGCGGAAAGCTAGTGATAATATATATAGAGTTATGAGTAATGTAATTAAAATGTTGCAAAAGTAAAAATATCCCTTTTGAAAGCAGATGAAGTTTCATGGTTTGTATCTTGTATGTAATAAAAATGAATGTTTTTCTGTATCAACTATAATCTTAAATTAATAATTAATATTATAAAGAAGAGTTTGTTTGTTTGTTTGAACACGGAGGTTTCTGAGTTTGTACAACCAATTCACAATCTTCGACAGCGTACAAGCGACGCCGGAGTGAACAGCTATTCTATAAATACTGAGTAATATCGATACATATATATCTTATATATAAAATTCTCGTGTCACAATGTTAGTCTGCATACTCCTCCGAAACGGGTGGACCGATTCTCATGAAATTTTCTGTGCATATCGGGTAAGTCTGAGAATCGGCCAACATCTATTTTTCATATGTACCACGGGCGAAGCCGGGGCGGGCCGCTAGTACTATATATAGAATATAGGTATGGAAGAAATATAATATACTTTGATTCTTCGTACGAATTGAAGAATTTCAGCAGTAATTGACACGAAATCAATGAAAGAGCGCCGCTAGTGAGGGGAGATTACAATCGACCTTTTTCATCGAGAACCAAAGCTTGTAGGGTGGGGGGTAGGGTTGGCAATACGTTTTAAATTTTAATACGTAATTAATTAACCGACTTCAAAAAAAGGAGGAGGTTATCAATTCGGCCGGTATGTTTTTTTTTTTTTTTTTTTTTATGATTGTACACCGATTACTCCGTGGTTTCTGGACCGATTTACGTGATTCTTTTTTTGTTCGATGCGGGATGGTGTCGAATTGGTCCCATAAAAATTTTATTCGGATAGGCCCAGTAGTTTTTATTTTATGAGCATTTTTGTCTGTATTTGTAAATGTTGCAAGTGCAAGTTTGAAGTCGGTTGTTTTTAACGCAGTTATACTTATTTATTTTTATTAATTCATTAATATTCATTAACAATGTCTGTACTTTAATAATGTAAGTGTTTTGTTTGAACGCGCTATAATATCAGGAACTATTGGACCGATTTCACAAAAGTATTACATTATCATTATATATAGTACTAGCTTTCCGCCCGCGGCTTCGCCCGCATTTTCAAAGATAAACCCGCATAGTTCCCGTTCCCGTGGGATTTCCGGGATAAAACCTATCCTATGTGTTAATCCAAGTTACCCTCTATATGTGTGCTAAAATTCATTGTAATCGGTTCAGTAGTTTTTGCGTGAAAGAGTAACAAACATCCATACATCCATACTTACAAACTTTCACATTTATAATATTAATAGGATTATGTAGCTTTCTTATTTGTTTTAGACGTGGTCTTGTAAAAATATTTCGTTTTTGTGTGAAAATAAATAAAATATAAACAATTACATTTGAGTATAACTATATTCGTACTTAAAAATGTTTTACTCGGCTACTTTTAAATGAACATCTTAATGCAAAAGTAGGCAGTGGAATTTATACCAGCCTGAAGCTTACTTAAGTAAGTACTATAATATATATAACACAACTATTTGCTGTGTGGCCTTCACTCGCTATAATCGCTTTACTACGAACTGAATATCGCGTGATAGTTTCTCCCCATACCATTGTACATCCCCTTTTCACCTTAGGGGATGTTTTTATATACTACTAGCGGTCCGCCCGTGATACATATGAAAAATAGATGTTGGCCGATTCTCAGACTTACCCGATATGCACAGAAAATTTCATGAGAATCGGTCCACCCGTTTCGGAGGAGTATGCAGACTAACATTGTGACACGAGAATTTTATATATAAGATATTTCTAATATTATAAAACTGAAGAGTTTGTTTAAACGCGCTAATCTCAGGAACTACTGGTCCGATTTGTAAAATTCTTACGGTGTTAGATAGCCCATTTATCGAGGCAGGCTATAGGCTATGCTATATATCATTACGCTAAGAGCAACAGGAGCGGTGCTACGCGGGTGAAACCGCGAAACGCAGCTAGTAATAAATGTGATTCTTATACTAGTATAGGCTACTTTTAACCGCACTAAAACATCTCATTTCTATTTAAGTTCCCTTGACAACGCGGCCATGCCGTGGGCGGAAATCCAGTATAGTAAAAGGTGGCCATGTAAAACTTCGTACCTTCAACAATTTCCATGGCATAATGCACCAAATTAAGTCTGCAGTTCAACACATGTACAGGCATTTTCTTATTTATGATGTTAGATGTAGTTCTTGGTATGAAAATTGAAGTCTATAGACGTTGCATCTATTCAAATACTTCAATTCATCAAAATCGATTCAGCTGTTTTCATCATAATTTTCAACTTTTATAATATTAATGACAATAAAAAATACGTTTGGCAACCCTATATTAGGGATCAAAAAGAAAAAAAGAATATCACGCAATTTGCAAGCATTAAATCCCACTGCCTTTTATTGAAAAGGTATTCTAAAAATATTTCAATTATACCATTTGATGTTGTGGTTACTATGGCAAAGTAAGGAGTGGGTTCAATCCTATGACAAAAAGTATTTGATCAAATATTTTTTATAACAGGAAAAAATTACAGTCAAAGTTGTTAAGGAAAATTGTATCATGCCTATTAGTGAAGATTTTCAAAATCTGATAATGATGAGAGGAGCTTAAATTACTTAAAAATAAACTTCGGAGCAATCATTATTTTCGCCAAATGTAAGTGGAGAAGTAGAGTAACTTTTGTTTATTTTTCGTTGCTCTTTTGTTTGAAAAAATGAAAAATTATTTGTTTCAGCAAAAAACATAAACAATATAAGAATTTGCTGTAGCTTATTACTATTATAAGTATTAACGTTTGAATACGCTAATCTCAGTAACTACTATGGTCCGATTTGAAAAATTCGTGTTACATAGCCCATTTATCGAGGAAGGCTATACTAGCTATGCTATACTAGCTTACCGCCCGCGGCTTCGCCCGCTTTGTCTAAAACCTAATAAATTATATACTAAAACCTTCCTCTTGAATCACTCTATCTATTAAAAAAACCGCATCAAAATCCGTTGCGTAGTTTGAAAGATTTAAGCATACAAAGGGACATAGGGACAGAGAAAGCGACTTTGTTTTATACTTTATAGGTATGTAGTAGGGTTGTTGAGGATTCCTCTTCCGCTTCCTCATAATGCGGAAGTTCCGCAATATTTTGGGTTCCTCTACCGTTACCGCATCCTCAAAAATGAAAATATAAAAATCCTCTTCCGCTATCGCTTCCTCAAAATTTAGAGGAAGTTTATGAGGATGCTGATGCGATCGGGCGGCGAATTTACAAAGCCTATTTAAACTATGTATTTGAGTTACGCGTCGGACTCTACTAACGAACAAGAGTAGAGTCTTACCGCCATATTTATATCTGTGCCTAACACTTATCTCTAAACATAATAATATAACATTTTCTCTCATACTCAAAAAAAACATATTTTACCAAATAATGTTTGTCAAAAGTCATTTTAAATTAAAAAAACAAACAAGTTGTTTAAGCTTACATCATCACTACATAGTATAAAACAAAGTCGCATTCTCTGTCCCTATTTCCCTATGTCCCTATGTCCCTTTGTATGCTTAAATCTTTGAAACTACACAACGGATTTTGATGCGGTTTTTTTTAATAGATAGAGTGATTCAAGAGGAAGGTTTATATGTATAATAACATCCATTAAATAGTGGAGAAGTACTGTTATTTTTGAGGTTTCTAATGTGATGTCGTAAATAATTACATTTTTTCCGCTTACATTGCAAACGCAGGCTGAACCCTACGAGTTTTATCAAAATAATGTACTAAGTATTGTACACATTGAAAAGGTCTACAGAAAAGTCCGCGATGGCATATGTCTATCTCTTATGGATTACCCACAATAACTTTTTTTTGTCATTTACTTTTTACGTCAAATAATGGCTAATTTTCGAAGCGATTTAAACCAATACAGCATTAATCCATAACCAATTAAATACCTTGAATACATTGTTCATTTAATATAGATCTATATGGCCCTTTACACCGTATGATTTAAGTGAATATTTTCGAAGATATTACAGATTTAAAAATTGCGGGACGTACCGTTTGCAGCGGTACCGGCCGGCCGGGCCGCTATGTTTTTATATACAACGTTAAAAGTTTTTCTGTAGTGTATTTAGTATCAGCATTGCACCCGTGCGAAGCCGGGGCGGGTCGCTAGTAATAATATATACCAGTTAGTTTTTTTTGTGGAAATTGCCTAATGTCGCTTCTGGCACTGATATAGATTAGGTTTTTTCTGTGGGTTTTTTTGAGTAATATGCATAAACAAAAGCTCATCTGAGTCCGGCTCGTGACTCAAATAGTACTTAAATAGTGCTTTGTAACTACTCAAATACTACTCAAATAATGCTTTGTAAATTCGCAATCGGGCGAGCTAATCTCCCCTAACCTTAAACATCAATATGTAGAGACAGGAGAATGGCTTTTGTTTTAATTTTTAATTTTAAAAGTTTTAATTTTGATTATAATTTTCTATCATCCTCATCCGCTTCCTCATCCGCATCCTCTTCCTCAAAAAAATATCCTCTTCCTCATCCGCATCCTCTAAATTTGTGTGTGAAAATTCCTCTTCCTCCTCCTCTTCCTCATAATCACTTCCTCAACAACCCAAGTATGTAGTGTCATCGCACTATCATCACGCTAAGACCAAAAGGAGCGGAGCAATGCGGAAAAAGCTTAACAAGGTAAGTTTTTCATCATAGATAAAACATTGAAGCAGTATATATTTTACAGTGGGGTCTACGTTGCAAAAGTCATTATGCTGAAATATTATATATTAAAACTACTTTTAGTATGGAACACTTGTATTATTAAGGTACTTAAAATAGAGATAATTATTGTTCTATATGGACATATCTATGTGTGATTCTTTCATAATTATTTAACTTTTAAAAACCTTGCTGAATAATAAAGTTGATATCGAAAATGTTTATTAAGTTTTACATAACTTACAATATTAATTTATTTAACTGAACATTCATTGCATCGGCTATTCCCGCTCAATTTTCCATACAGATAACAATTCTAGAACAGAAAAATTTATTCATTGTAGCTTTGTTGTTGGTACCATATATTATGTACTTACTTACTTTTGCATTTTATAATAAACGTAATTAATACTGACGTATCTACTCATTTTTATTTCTATTGACAAAAACAGTCGAATGAAGAAACTCTTTTTTGAAGTCGGTTAAAAATCAGTAACAGTTCCCATTTTTGCCGCCAGGGCACGCTTGACTAGGTCATCAGAGACAGGCCTAGCACTTATAGCTAGCACTAGGTAGGTACTTAGGCGACCTACGTATGTGTACGCTTTCAAGGTCAGGCTTAGTTCGTACTTTGTGCCTAGATTTTTAACAGTTATATGTGTGTTTGTTTTTAAATGAAGGTTGGTGTAGGTTTTGTGAATACGTTTTTAATATGAAATGTGAGTGTGTGTGTGCGTGTGTGTTAATTAAATTGAAATTGATACTGCGGTAGGAAAGCTGCGTACTGAAACTAGTTACTTAACAAATTCAGTTAGGTATATACAATTATACATACATACGATGATTATTTATACATAGTGCAGGGATAACAAAGATTTAACAAACACGTTCTGCTTACATTGTAATTTGCAAAAGAGTAAATTACTAATTATAACAATGGTTTTTTTAATAAATTAAATCGCGCTTTACTTTCAGCTGTTTTATTTGCATTTCCCTAATCATTTGATTATCAACAAAACAAACCGTATCTTGTAAGTATATTTTCATATCATAATTCATAGGTATCTACTTTACACTACATAATATGTAAATGCGAAAGTAACTCTGTCTGTCTGTCTGTCTGTTTCACTACCTCGCAACCGATTTTGATGAAATTTGGCACAGACAATCTTTAGACCCTGAGAAAGAACATAGGCTACGTTTTATTGCGAAATATGTACCACGGGCGAAGCCGAGGCGGACCGCTAGTTTCAATATAATTCCATACAACTACTAAAGTTTGATCGAACGTGCTTTTCTAACTTATTTTTTTTCAAATTCTTTTACGCTTAAAACGCGAAGCACGCGCCTCGTGAAACGTGACAGGCCTGACAGCACCATCTATTATCCAATAGCGGTACTAAATCGCGAATTTTAAAAGTAAAACTGTCTACGGTCACGTGCGCCCACTAACGGGAGATGGCCGAATTGCGTTCGTTGAACCCTGATGCGTTCCGTTGCGCAACTAATGTCATCCATTACGGTACTGACGTAGAATGTGGCGCGAATTTTAAAAAGTTTTTTTTTTATTGTGCGTGGCGACTAACGAGGTTTGATATAGGTCAAGTTTTGTATGACTAAGGACGAACTGGCCGGTTAGAAATGTTAGAAGTTAGATTGTCTATGAAGGTTACTAATAATTAATAAGGTAAGTAAGCATTGCATATGTGATAAATACGTGGTCTGCACATATTTTTATATTTTTAAAATTATCCTGAAGTATCTTTATTTTAAATAATTGAGTTCACTTCACAATTGTTTCATTTTTTATATTTCTTTTATTTTCCAGTTGTGTGTGTCTCTGCATGCTTATAAAGACTCAATTATTATTTAATTTAAAATTTAATTAAAAAAAAAAGACGGGTTGCACTCCGGGAGTGCCGGCAGAAGTGAAAACTTGATTATTAACGTTCAGCATGTTTGATATTTTGCATGGAATATAAGGGCTAAAAAAAAATCCGTCTTACGCTTTTTCGATCAGGCCACGTGTCCTGACGCGAGTTTAAGATTTTATACCCAACGCCGCTAAAGAAGTTTTCACTTCAAAAATACTATTAAAATTATCCTTTAAAGATGGCCATTCATCCTCACGTCTCGATCTCGTAAAAGGAAAGCAAATTCTTGTGTCAATCATTTAAATTTTACATTCCCACGCTAAATATAAATTAAACATGGCAACCCATTATTGTATAAATGACGGCAAATAGTGTAGTTAAAAAAAATCTTGTCTTTGAACCGGTTGGGAGCAATGAACTTTTTCGACTCTTACAACTTTTAAGACGATTGGCTTATGAAATAAATAAAATTATATTTTTTTATACTATGGTATATAAATATGTCGCCATCTGTTTCTAAATATATGATGCACGTAAAAGGAACAGGGTTTTAAATGTTATTTGTGAAATAGAAAATATTTTTTTTATTTATTTATTAAGGTTCTTGTGTACTTTATGTGTGATGGATATATACGTTTCCTTATAATTTTAACTTTTTGGACGTGAACAAACCCATGCACTACAGGACATTGGCAAAATTGTGGCAACGCAGTACTGCCATAAATTAAAATATTGAATTGAATTATTACTTATACATTCTGATATTAAATCAATGTTTAAAACAAGAAATAATAAATGCAAAATAATTATGTATTCTTTCAAGACTTTATTTTAGTTTATAGAATGATCTTACAGGTATTTCCTTACATAATATAGGGTTGGATAAGATATTTGTTTCTTATTAAACCCTAATCAGAAAAATCAGGAACTTTATAGGAGACGATAATGTACATTCTTTCATGCATCAGCCGACTTTTCATCCACTTGCAGCTTAGAAAACAAAAACCTTTACATGAAAAAGATACTGCGTGTTTATCAGTCAATCTGCTGTGTAAGTTAATTCTTTTTATCAACGAAACATTAAAAAATACAATATATTACTTGTACTAAAATATTTGTTCACGCTATCCACTACCTAAATCTATAATTTCATGTTACAATGCAGTCTAATATAAGTACTAGTGTAAATAAACGTCTAGACTTTATCAAGAATTTTGGGAACAGTCAATGAACTTTTCAATTGTTTTTATTGTACCGTTAGATATCCGTCACATTTCTAAATGATACGTGTGCGCTTTGCATGAATCGTCCTTGAGGACACTGCACGTCCATGACCTATATTTATGTGTATTGTCAATTATAAATTACTTTTAACAAAAATAAACGTTATTTATAATTAAGTAGTAATATATGTATTTGTCTTAACTGCAAATGTGATTCAATTTGAAAATTCATCTGTGTCTATGATATTACTGCATTGAAATTCAAATTCCGCATTCTCTGTTTGACAGCCGGCAAAGTTCATTGACAGATGCCACAGACTAAAAACAATTGGGAGCGAGGGCAAAAGCTCATACAGCCACGGCATAATGTGTGCACCTGTCATATAAGTTTTTACGAGGTGTCTCACGGTGGATCGCGACCGAATAACGGGCCGCGCACAGTTACACTGTATGTGGGTGAGCCTAACTGCGTACACCGTTAGCTACGTCACGTCACTCGATAGTGATGTGCTGGGAATATCGATGTTATGCAATTATCGTAACAGTGAGGTTCAGATTTGTAGGTGGGAGTAGTAATAAATTGGGCGAGTTATTTGACGTGACCTATCGTTGTTTGTTAAGTAGCTTAGGTAGTACTATACAAGTTATTATACATAAACTTATTTTTCAAATAAGTTTATGATATTAACTTTATTAACTTAACTTTATTTTCCTGCAATTTTAAGAGTTTTACAGCTATTTAGGCATTGCTTTCATTTCTTGTTTATAAATGAAAATTTTACTAAATAAAATCATTTAATAGAAACATCAGCTAAAAATATGACGCTACATTAATAAACTCCTAAAAATCTGAAAGTAATTCTCCTGCACCTCTCCAAATTTAAATCTTCAACATTACTCGTCAAAACAAAAGACTTCACAAACTACCGCTATACTTTCTCAATACACGTCGACAGAATACTAACCACTTTATCGACATCGAACATCACTACAGAGTACCGTAAGCCTACGTCACGAAGAAAGGGATTGTAGGAACTGTACAGGGCGCAAAACTATCGCTTTTTCGCTGATACTATACTGTTATCATGCTCTCCGCATCCTGCTACAAACGGTAAAAAGAAAAACATGAACTGTCAAACTATTTGAACGTTTAGTACCATAAATATGGTATTTATGGCGACTGGCAATACTCTAACTGCATTTTAGGTTGTTCGTAATTTGAATTTATACTTTTTTATATTGCTCCTTTCATTTTAAAATTGTTCGATTATGTAAATTGCCGTTTACAACTTTCTCATGTGCTTTTTTTTCTGACATAATGTCATTTTGAATCACAGTCACAAAGCAGCTTCTTGTTTATTCAATAATAATTAGTCTTTCCTTTCAGTTATTTAAGGCATTTACTTACGAAAATGAAAAATGTAAATCAATATTGATCTTAAAATAGCCTATAAATGTCTTTAAAAAAGATATTAATTAATAAATAGCGGTCAATCACAAGCCAAAGCTTTATACGCTATCAAAGCTTTTCATAAAAAGAAAAAGCTCAGATCTATTACATCGAAAATACGATCAAATGTCCGTAACGAATTGCATAATCTGAAAGAAGTTATTCAGATTTTATTGCAAACAACTTCAAATAACTTCAATACAAGATTTAAGTGTTAATGAACTTAACGGCTTTTAAAACTAAAGCTTTTTTAATCGTAATTAAAAAAAAAAACATCTGCGCATATAATAACGTTTTTTCGCCATTCTGCGCTCCAATCTGCATCTAATTACATATGAACCTAACATTACGGTAAATTATGTAATTTTATTATTAGAAAAGATTTGCTCATTTTTCATACAATTAATGTGCAACACTGTGAGCTATTCGTCTCGTGAAAAATAGTTCCCAATCTTTATTCATGTAATTAGTATTTTATTGTTCAGATAAATTGAAACAACGGCAAAGTTTTAGCAATTATTTATTTTATTTTATAAGAAATCGACCCATAATTATTACAAATTACAAGCAAAAACTTAAGTGTTAAATTAAAATAGAAACTTCACTTGGAATATTTATGATAAAAAAATTAAATGAATATATAAAATCTTGAATCGCTTACAGAAAAAAAATCATTGTGAATTTAATGCGCATGTGTTACCATATATCACACTCGAAATTTAGCGCCAGATTATAAATATGAAAAGTGACGGAGAATTTGGAATAACAATCAGACATGAAATTCAGATTTCACGTCGGACAAGACAATTTCTTAGTTTCCGTAAACATTAAAGTACATTGACCTCTATACGAAAATATTGTTCCAATTTGAATTGCAATTATTAAAAAAATACATTTGCAATATTTATACGCTTTTAAAAATATTCACACCGAAAAACTTTTTAAATAATAAAACAAACATACCTCGTATTGTGCTCGGCATTTTGCCAAAAAATCCTCAACAATTTGTCCACGGAAATCGTTTAGAAAAACAAAAATCCATAAATCACAAACCACCGGTACTACTATCCGAACTCGGCCATGTCCGAAAAAAAATAATCATAGATAATAAATACACAGCACTGCACTTTTCGCGCCACGCAGCTGTCAATGTCAGTCGCGAAGGCACTCGCACACGTCTAAGTGACGTGCGGTTGGGTTTGATAGTGCTTTTTTCTTTGCATTGCGCGGGCAACGCGCGAGGTAACTGTAATTTTTTTCGTGATTGCAAAGCGCTAACGGTTAGGCCGGTTCTTGGATCATCTAGAATTGATTGGGGTACAATCAATTTGTACGATTCACACCTTAGTTGGATAAATAATAGACAAATATTGGTAGAGCGTTATAATATTCATGTATGAATTGTATGAAATATTGATGTGTTTTTTCGTTTTGAATAAATGTATATTTTTATGAGGTGTGATTTATTTTTGACCTGTTTAAAATATTGAGACCATAGAGATAGAGCGTAATAATGTAGAGACAAAATACTTTCCTGTCTTTATACTTACTTAATAGTTAATACTATTCTTACCTTTATTTATTACACATTCGTTTAGATCATAGAAATCTAAATAACAAGACACTAGAAGTCGTAAGCGTGCGTGACCTTGTCGCCACTCAGGTGATTTTCACATCACCAGTGCATTCGTCACTGTTCAGTTGCTCTGGAGACGTATGAGTGTATACATGGTGTGTTTCAGCAATTCCCATTGCGGAAATTCTTCCACAAGTTGTAATTATACTTATAAAGGAATAATATTTCATCGGAAAATATTTTTTTTTAGAAATAATTCAGTTTTTCCTTAAAATTATAGAATATTTACAAGTATTACGAGTGTCACCATAGTAATCGAAATAACAATGAATGACACAGTCGACCATTCTTATTATCACGTTTGTTCGTATTGGAGCAAAAAGTCTCATATAATTAGGGATGTTATTCTAAAATAAACCGTAAATTCGTGCGTTAGGATACATATTCAAAAGCTTAATTTAATAGATAAGTTAGTTTTCACTAAAATAAAGCTGTCCAATAAAAGGCATAGTTTACTTGTGTGTACTGTTTAGCTTTCGGTTTGAATGTGTTGATTTTGGCGACAGCGGTTTTCATACGAATTATGACATTATAGCACTTCTATATTGTGTCTTGTTATTTAGATTTCTATGGTTTAGATTCTAGTGGTTATTGTTTAATATCCTTTTTATTAAGAAATGCATAACTAGACACACAAAACTTTTTTATTATCTCTACATTTAAGGAGAGTCTCTTAAAAAGTTGTTTTCTTACATAAACTTATAAATTAATTAATTTTATAGCTATTATTTACTTGGTATCATATTATAATGTTTTTCCATGACCGGAAAGAAGAGAGATTCTTCTCTTCTTCCTTCTGGAAACATAGAGAACCTATTAAAAAATTATTTCTTAAACCTATTGTAAACTCCATACATCAAAATCAGCCATTACGAAGTTATTTAATAGTAAAGAAATGTGAGTTCCTTTTCTTTTTATAACATACTAGGATCCGGAAAACGCACATACACACACACACACACGCATTTTTGTTGAGACGAAATACATTTTAATATATTTTATCATGTTTTATTCATATTTTTTTATTCACTGCTTATATAATATTATATATTAGAAAGTGTTTATATATTCTGTCATATTTTTTAACTATAAATTACAAAAATTGAGCTAATTGATCTTTCTCTACCTAGAGTCTTTATTAATTGCTATAGTTAACTTAAACTTACATATTCAATAATTTAAGCGATATAAACCCAAATTAAATAACACATTTATCACAATGCCAATTTTTTTTATAAAACTCCCTATATTTTTTATCTGCACCGTGCGCCGTAGATAATCTGTGCGCACGTGAATGTAAAAATTAAAAAAAAAACGCACTAGCATCATGTTCCCGCGTAAACAAACCGCGCTCGGTCGATGAACCCAACGGTACCGACTTGACCGACCCACTGAGGCGGAGGCTGGTTGTGACGTCACATTGACTTATAGATTGTGGCATTTCGTTCCCGCCAATACGATAGTTCCTGATTGGGTTTTTTTTAGACATAACTATAAAGGATGTTCTCTTTTTTATGGAGATTTACTTATTATGATAATTGATGTAACGTGTATTAATTATTGTTTAAAAGGAATAATAAATGTTTATTTTTTATTTAATGTTGTTTCATTTTACCCTTTATAAGTACACCCTTTTACAATTAATTATGAGTTCCTAGTTTTGTTATTGTAATAACTAAAATTATTGAAGTCATTGAAGATAAATGACGCTTCATTTATCGAATATGTAGTTTCAAAAATCGACTTTTTTTATGACTATTTTTTACTTCCAAAAAAAGAGTTAATAGAAATAGAAAATAGAAAAAATCTTTATTGAAAAGTTTTAAAATAATACAGTTATAATTTGGGGAAATTAAAGCCTGTGTTAGTTCAGAACTGACGTGTCAGTGTGAACAGGCTTTAGAATCCCCTCACAATTTTAGTATATTGGTTGCCTGAGTTGTCAGCAAATAAAACACAAAATGAATTTAAAATTGAATAAACTTATACTTGTTCGGCTACATAGAACCATGGAAGAACACAATTATTAAGGCAGCTCTATCACAGAATAATAAGCTTTATCGTTAAGCTAGCGATTTCTTCCAGACAAACTAATTGCCATGCCATGACGATAAGAATCAATTCTTTTTAATAAAAACTAAGTAATATTATATATTATGTTGCTCTATCTGAGATAAAATACTCAACCTATTTAAACGAAATTTGATAATTGCATTAAAGTTACATAGGTAAGTACGCTATATATGTATTTGTAATATATAATGTTTTTGGTAACTTAAATTTGAAATACTCGTACATCTTCAAATACTATTACAGGAAGGAATACATTCTAAAATAGTTTTCCCTAATCCAAACCTAACTGAACTTAAAAAAATATAAAGGTTAAAAAAGCAGGATAAATAAAACGAATAAATCTGTATTCATGTTTATATTCTGTTAAAACCATACGAAATACACATAATCAGTTCATAAAATATTATTATTAAAATATATGCGACGAACGATATGTCTCTTTGAATACAGTTACATCAATATAAATTTATAAAGAAAGAAAAAAAAATTCTATTCTTTATAAATTTATATTTATAAATCATTTGAATGCCATAAAACAAAAAATATCATTTTCTACAGTTACATCAGTCATATAAAAGTTTACAATTAAAAAATATAACTTAGAAGGAATGTACCTACACAATTAAACCGAAAATACTGCTAATTTTAGTACATATACATTTACAATAATTTTAACTAAATAATTATTACATATTTGCAAATAAGTTGAATGTTTCGAAAATAATACCTACTTCAATACTTAAACTTTTAAAAAAAATGTTGTGTGGTTTTATGAAACCACGGTAAAAGTGAAACTTAGGCACAAAATTATCGTATTTGTACGATAATTATTATCGTACGGTTCCGAAATCCGAACACTGCTTTATACCTACTCGGCAGCCGACCGTCACGCGACATGCGCTACACAGACCAAAAAGTTTGAGAAGTTTCACTTTAAAAAAATAATATTTATTTATTTATTTATTTATTTATACTCTTTATTGTGCTGCCAAAATACATAGAATACAAACAAAGCTTATTCTAAAAGAAAAACAGCACAGAAGGCGGCCTTATCACTTAAGAGTGATCTCTTCCAGGCAACCAACTGATAGAAGGATAAATAATAAACTAGAAATAGGAGGTAGGTAGGTAGAAAGTATACGCAAAGATAAATAAATAATAATGTTATACAAAGATAACAAAATACTATTAAATAAAGATTATAAATAAACTAAATACTATAAAATAAACACATACATAAACAAAAATAAACATAACATAAGTAAAAAATATATATATATACATTTACATACATATGAATACATATACATATAAAATAATAAAAGACAAAGGACAAGGAGTCATTAAAGAAATATGTAATATACATATTATAATACATATAATGAGCTAAATATGCTATACCGAGTCAAAAGCCAAATTTAAATAATGCTTTCGGACGAGATTTTTAAAACAAGTAAGGGATTGGGCTTGTCTGATGTTTATCGGCAGTTCATTCCATAGGTTTATAGCAGTGACTGTAAAGGAATTACCAAAGTAATGAGTGCGACGAAAAGGAGTAGACAGAACAAGCCTATCGACCGAACGAAGAGAATAGCTTTCACAATGCAGGAAGTTGAATTTCGTTTTAAGATAGGAGGGGGTCTTAGGGTCAAAAAGGATACGATACAGGAGAAGCAAATAATGCACATTCCGGCGAAGACGAATTGGGAGCCACTTGAGTTTCTTGCGGAAAGAGGAGACGTGGTCGTATTTACGGAGACCAAATACGAACCGAATACCGTAATTCTGAAGTCGCTCAAGTTTGTCTAGTTGCTCAACTGTTAAATCAGGAAAGCATGCATCAGCGTAATCAATAATGGGAAGGAGTAGGGACTGTGCTAACATAATTTTTGTCGGTATGGGTAAGAAGTTACGCAGACGTCGTAGAGAACTAGACGCGGCGTAAAATTTCCGACCAAGTTCTTGAATCTGGTGAGACCAAGATAAAGTTTGATCTAAGTGAATACCTAAGTTTTTAACATGCTTACTAAAAGGTATTATAACACCGTTAATATGTACAGCAGGCAATATACCCCAGTCAACCTCAGATATTTGGTAAGGACTACCAACTACAATAACCTGGCTTTTTGCGGGGTTGATCTTAAGGCCGAATTGATCGCACCAAATGACAATTTTAGCCAGTTCATTGTTAATAAAATGAACAGCATTTGGTAGTTCATCGAGCGTAGAATGGGTATAAATCTGTAAGTCGTCAGCAAACATATGGTAGGGAGAAGTTAATTGAGAAGTGAGATAATAATACTTTTATTTACCAAAGAGTATAATTATTATAATGAAATTTTAGCAACGACTGTCGATTCGTCGAGAAGCAGTTACTTCTTGAAGCTTGGTGGTATGTGGCGACATCTATGGGTGAACATTGTGTACTGTAAAACAAAAATATTCATTATATTATATCAATTACTTATATGTACTTGCTATCCTATACTATCGTACTTATATTATAAATGCAAAAGTTTGAGAGGATGAATGTATGCGTATGTATGTAGGTTTGTTACTCTTTCACGCAAATACTACTGAACCGATTTCAATGAAATTTAGCACACATATAGAGGGTAACTTAGATTAACACATAGGATAGGTTTTATCCCACAGTAAGGGAAACTATGCGGGTTTTTCTTTGAAAACGCAGCCGAAGCGTGCCGAAAGCTAGTACCTTAGATATTATTAATGCGAAAGTTTGTGAGGATGGATGGAGGTTTGTATTAGTATAAGTATTATTTCCCTCTACCAAAAAAGACGAGCTAGAGATCTTGCTAAGTTTTACTGTTAAAAATTTATTTAGGACAAAACAACAATCTAATATTTTAATGCAAATATCAAACTAATACCAAATAAAATTATTTTCCAGTAAGTAATTAGTAATACTACCTATACAAATCTTTAACATATTAACGCTGGATGAAATTAAAATCTATATCTTCTTATATATAAAATTCTCGTGTCACAATGTTAGTCTGCATACTCCTCCGAAACGGGTGGACCGATTCTCATGAAATTTTCTGTGCATATCGGGTAAGTCTGAGAATCGGCCAACATCTATTTTTCATATGTACCACGGGCGAAGCCGGGGCGGGCCGCTAGTACATATATAAAACTCAAAGGTGACTGATATAGTGATCTATCAACGCACAGCCCAAACCACTGGACGTATCGGGCTGAAATTTGGCATGCAGGTAGATGTCATAACGTAGGCGTCCCCTAAGAAAGGATTTTAGAAAATTCATCCCCTAAAGGGGTAAAATAGGGGATAGAAGTTTGTATGAAACTTTTTATTCCTGAGATGTATTTGCATGAACCGATTACAATGAAATTAAGCACACATATAGAGGGTAACTTGGATTAACACATAGGATAGGTTTCATCCCAGAAATCCCTCGGGAACGGGAAATATGCGGGTTTTTCTTTGAAAACGCGGGCGAAGCCGCGGGCGGAAAGCTAGTGAAATATAATTTTGGCAGTTTCTAACATGCACGTTATTTAACATATTACATTCAAAAACGTGCATCCAATAATATTACGTATCAGTGTAAAATTCAGTTCCTTTCCCTTCACGTTTTTAACACGCAGTTCTCGGTAACTCTTTATTGATTAAAAACACGAAGCTAGTAATCTATCGAACCGGCTTGTTACAGACATTACTTAATAGTTAGGTAATATAACTTTTATATGGGCTATGTCTTTCCTTATTTGATTATTATAAAACTATCAACAATGTATTTATTAACTAGGCAAAAATAATGTGATTTTTCTTTCAAAAGTCTTTTTCTTTTCAACAAAACTTCTAAAAGCTGTTTTGAATCATCAAATAAGGAAACAATAGGTGCGCCTAGTTAGAAAATACAGTTTTAGAAAGTGTCGGAAATAAACTCCAGTACTTAGTAACTATCCGTTCCTACACGAGAAATACCTGAAATTAATATAAATACAATAATTAAAATAGCTCTGATATATTTATAAACTGAAGTTAAAACTATTTTTTTCGTACATATTTTTACAAAATTATGACTATTAGCGCCATCTAGTGTTGAGTAGCATTTGTATAAATTGATTTAAGCGCCATCTTGCGGTAAAATATAAAAACTTGTTGAGTAGCATTTGTATAAATTGAATTAAGCGCCATCTTGCGGTAAAATATAAAAACTTCTATTTTACCGCAAGATGGCGCTTAAATCAATTTATACAAATGCTACTCGACACTAGATGGCGCTAATTGCTATAACTTTTTAAAAATATGTACGAAAAAAATAGTTTTAACTTCAGTTTATAAATATATCAGAGCTATTTTAATTATTGTATTTATATTAATTTCAGGTATTTCTCGTGTAGGAACGGATAGTTACTAAGTACTGGAGTTTATTTCCGACACTTTCTAAAACTGTATTTTCTAACTAGGCGCTATTGTTTCCTTATTTGATGACAGAAGTTTTTGTAGACACCACACTTTATGCCATTCACAAACTAGATGGCGCTACGGGTTTTGAAAAGTTGAAAACGAATCGTTTAGATATGTTTCTATAGAATGGTAATAGTAGTCCGGGATACATCGCCCATTTTTGCAAGTGATTACTATCAAGCTAATTTTTCGTGAGTAGCTTTATTTTGATGAGATGCCCAATAATTTCATGTATGAAACTCTCGATTGTGGTAGCTACCAGAGGAAACAAGGATAAAATATTTTGATTTGATGGTTCTTAAATATTAATTACTAACTGAATGTTTTTTTTTGTTCAATCTCAAGATAATTATCTAAATTAGTCGAAAAAATATTTGTCCTACAAAATCTATGGTTTGATCAAAGAGTCCTTTCCAATGTATATCGATAACGAAGTCATCATAAAATATGATTACTAACAAGCTGATTTTTTTATTTTTACTTATTTAATACTTATATAATTCAACAGACATATTGTCCTACAAATTGCGTAATAAATATTTGAGAACCGTTAAATCAAAAATTTTTATCCTTGTTACCTCTGTATTCTGTAAGCTACCACAATCGAGAGTTTCGTACATGAAATTATGGGGCATCTCATCAAAATAAAGCTACTCACGAAAAATTAGCTTGATAGTAATCACTTGCAAAAATGGGCGATGTATCCCGGACTATAGACTGTACCATGTAATACTAATTGATTTTTTTACATTGCGAATTTTCAAGATTTTCAAGTCCTAGCAATTAACTACTGTAGGTATCAATTATTCTAATATGGACCTGATTGTCAGGTATTTAAATCGCATTGCATCATTATTTTGTAAGCATGCTAACAGCTAAATAATTCCTCGTTCACAATTATTGTGAACGATCAACTTTTTACTAGAAGTTTACGTTTACGTTCGTTAGTGGGAACGTATTATGAATCTTCGATTTATAGGAATCAATAATTATAAAACCCGAGAACATTATATCCAATTTATAACTCATACCAATGTATTTAATCTATTTCTCAATGGATAAGATTTATTTAAATACATAGCTATTTTCTATTTAAGTTGAAAATTTTCATTCGTGTAGAAAATAGCATTTTGTCATTCATTTTGTGAGAGTTTTCATTGAAAAATAAATTAAAGCTGGCTTATCTTTTTCATATGTTTAGTAGGTACATAAAATAATCTAATCGTATTAGGTTCAACAAAAATTAAAAGTTAGTTAAAATTAAGTACCTACTTACATTATTATCTAAGATATAATTTATAATTTTACTAAAAATATTAAGTTTTCATACAATAACAATAATGAATAACAATTGTGTAATATGGATTGCTTCCAACTACTGAATACGTAAAGCTTATAATCTGGATTAACATATTATCTTTATCCCGGCTTAACGAGGGTGAATCCGGGGCGAAATGCTAGTATAAATGTTGGCAAGCAGCAAATTGTAGGATATAAAGGTAACGATTTAGGTCATTCGATAGAAATATATGTAGGTAGGTAGATATTGTGTTTTTAATTTTAAGCTAAGTCTAAACCTAGATTTTATCAGGTTAACAATGTCTCCAGACATGAGACTAACAATATACTATAGGGTTTGCTTGGAATTTGACACAGACATTGGCTAAGACTAGGTAGGTAATTTATTAAAAGGGTTAAATTTTCAATGTACAAAGACCTAACTATATTATCGATAATCTATACGTAAAAGAGTTTGGTTAAAAATTAAATTAAAACAAATCAATTCAACAAAGAAATAATTTATTTGAATCAAATGTTTGATATAAAAGATTCGTTTTACCTCTAGATGTCCCATTGCCTGTCTCGCTCTAGCCCACGAGACAACATATTGTGATCCCGTTCTCACATCTCACTGCCCCTTACTGTGACATCCCCGCAGGCAAAGTTGCGGTTTAGGGTTGTACATTGGTAAGATTGAAATATTTTTATTAAACTTTTTATTTGTTTTAATGCCCAATTCAATTGTTGAAATTATAAGTCTACTAACCATAACTTTCGAAACCAGGCGGGCATGCAGGAAATAAATTGGTTTTTAAATTTATCTGCGCATGTTATAACATCACCACTGCTCGAACGGTGAAGGAAAACATCGTGAGGAAACCGACATGTCTTAAAGGGCTGATAGACGTGCAAACTTTAAAATCGCGGTTTTAAAGTTCGCGTACTTACTCGGCTCGACGTCGGTGACACACGCAAGAGCTTGGTCAGTAGCTTCTCGCGTGTCACCGATATCGAATGTCTCTATGTCATCAACAGAGGGAATTTTATGTTATTCAGGAATTAAATATAGACATTTTTAATTTAATAACCAGCACTTATTTTTAAGTAAATAGCATTCTAACAAAATAAATGTTCAAAAATTGAAGGATATATTTTCGTTTTTACTATTATATTTTGAGGGTACTTTACAAAAAAAGAGCGTGTGCGCCGAGCCCACGCGTCAGGAGTGAAACTTCCTTGGCGTGATTCAAAGATACCTTCGCCAATATTCAATTATATTATATTCATTCATATTAATTATATTAAATTATTTTCATAAAACTAAAAGAAGAAGACGAAATTAATTGAACTTTTGCACTTAGTAACACCTATTATAGCTAGACAGGCTAGGCTCGCGGCTCGCGGCGGTGACAGACGTGCGAGCGAAGGCGGGCTACGAGTAAAATTTCAAACATGTTGGATCGTCAACGAACTTACTCGACGGTTTTTAAGTACGCGTACTTGGGGTGACACACGAGCGAAAAAGGTCGTCGAGCCACAAGTTCGCGTACTTACTCGTACGTCTGTCACCCCTATTAGAATCAAAAGTGTGACGTCATGTGACAACCGGACTTGGCCAGCGTGGTGGATTATGGCCTGTACGGTGTACCCTCATAGGAGGCCCGTGTCCCAGCAGTGCGAACGTATATGGGCTGATGATGGTGATGATGATATTAATTGTACACGTTAAGCATGCATAGGTCAGCATCAGCAACATCCTACCTAGAGATCTTCAGTTAGATTTTGGTAGAGGGATATTTGGTATACGCAGTTTAAATCTGTTTCACTGATCGGTTTTCTTTCCAGGCCAGAAATAGTTAAAAGATTGAACATTTATTTATGTTCTGTTGTATATTACTAGATCAAGTTTACTCCTACAGATATTATACACGCTGTAAATTTGTAGAGCGTTTATCGTGTCAAGCTTCCTCACAATGAAAAAATTAAATGACTCATCTAGCCTCATCATCTAATACGATAACTTTATAAGAAGACATTGAAGAATTGACACAGAAATTTTTAAAGTGAAATTTTAAGCGCATTAAGAGTAAAATTTCAAGTTTGCGGCATCGCAATACCGTCACGTCATGGAGTAAGGCGACGATTTTGTTATCTTCTAATCTAGCCAAAGAACTTTGACTTACGACTCGTGTGCTCGAACACACGCTCTTTTTTAACCACGCGTTCATTTAAAACTCAGCAGTGCCAACCCTAGCCGCTAGTACATAAAATCAATATTTATGGAGCGATGTATCACTTCTGCGAGCCACCCAACCTTATTGATTACTGATTTACTTAAAGCTACTATTTTTAACTACCTCTCTGTCACAGGGACATTAGTTCGTACGGCTTCTAGTTATTTTAAAGACTTGTACAGTGATAAATACTGTTCTAAAACATAATTTTAAAGGGTTTGAGGGCATTTTTGGCATTTTTTGTTATTATAACGTAACATGTACACTATTATGTGTTTACGTAACGGGTTCTAGTTATTTTAAGTACATAATTGTAGAACGATAATTTTGGATAAGGCATTATTTTTGCAGAACAAGTCGCTTTTTCTGTCCCTATGTCCCTTTGTATGCATAAATCTTTAAAACTAAGCAACGGAATTTTATGTGTTTTTTTAATAGATAGAGTGATTCAAGAGGAAGGTGTTAGTATATAATTTATTAGGTTATAGACAAAGCGGGCGAAGCCGCGGGCGGTACGCTAGTGTTATTATAAATCTGTTAAACGGCTTTATAGTTTTAAATAAATAAATGTAGAGCCAAAGTCTTAATCGTTATTAAAAATTTATTTCACTCTAAACCTATTTAACGATTTGTAATTATTTTAGCTAAGAAAAAGAGCTATTAAAGCGATTTATATCATGCTTTACAATTTTCAGTAGTTTTGGCGGGTTTTATATTTTTGAAATATTTATTTTAATGTAAGTACAAATAAGTAAGTTTCTGATACCAAAAAACCAGACTACGTAATATTAAAAGTTTAAATCTAATCTGTGTTTTATTTAACCCAAATAAAGAACAAAGAAACAAGCCGAATATAGTTCTTATTATGTGAATTGTAATACAGATATAGAGAATTAAATAGAATATAATACTATACTGGTAATAACATAGAATATATTACATATTATCCTATCCTATCCTACTAAATTACTAATATTATAAAATATGTGATTTGTGAGGATGGATGTATGTGTATGAATGTATGTTTGTAACCCAATTACGCAATACTACTGAACCGATTACAATGAAATTTAGCACACATATAGAAGGTAACTTGGATTAACACATAGGAAAGGTTTTATCCCGGAAATCCCACGGGAACGGAAACTATGCGGGTTTTTCTTTGAAAACGCGGGCGAAGCCGCGGGCAGAAAGCTAGTAATATTGTAAAGCTGAAAGAGTTTGTTTGTTTGAACGCGCTAATCTCAGGAAAATTCGAAAAATTCTCCGTCCGATTTGAAAAATTCTTTCGGTGTTAGATAGCCCATTCATCGAGGAAGGCTATAGGGCTATAGCGTGATGATAGACTGATAATAACATACAATATTATGCAATAACGCGGTAATACTAAATTAAACACAAGACTATAATATTATATACTAAATACACACGTTATTCTTTTACAAGCGTTTTTGAACTGTTGTATTACATAATAATAAGGTTCGTTTAGCAGTTTTTATAGAGAAGAATATTTTTAAACGTAACTGTAACTGTCTGTTTTATAATTAAATTTAAATGGCTTTAGTTTTTTAATTTATGTGATTTTTTGTAAAAAAAATAGTTATTCATGGTGTGAACGATTTTGTACTATAAAACATAAATGAATAAAATTTAATTTTATATAGATATAGAAAACTAATGTATAATATGTAGACCGGTAGAGCATTATTATTTACAAGCTGTGCCCCGCAGTTTTACCTGCATTGCTTCAGCATTACTAAGAAACACTATATATAGATAAATAATCGATAGGGAAGCAAAGCATCGATATTTTATTTGACTAATTATAATTACTATACACTATAGCTTTCCACCCGCAGCTTCGCCCGCGCAGTCAAAGAAAAACCCGCATAGTTCCCGTTCCCGTGGGATTTCCGGGATAAAACCTATCCTATTTCCCGGGGTAAAAAGTAGCCTATGTCCTTTCTCGGGTATCAAAATATCTCTATACCAAATTTCATGTAAATTGGTTCAGTAGTTAAGGCGTGATTGAGTAACAGACAGACAGACAGAGTTACTTTCGCATTTATAATATTTTATATTAGTATGGATTACCTAGATCTTACTTAAAAAAATAAGTAGTAAGCATGAAA
The DNA here is from genome assembly GCF_061535395.1 of Colias eurytheme. NCBI lineage: Eukaryota > Metazoa > Arthropoda > Insecta > Lepidoptera > Pieridae > Colias > Colias eurytheme. Next base: position 4,603,528 of record NC_143007.1, on the reverse strand, counting down.
TTAGACTTTTACCAGCAGAAAGCTAGGTAGGTATATGTTTTTCAAGTACATAGTTACATTTTTTTAAGTCGGGACGAGCGGCTTGTACAGAAACAACCCGTATTTTAACCAATTAAAATTATATTTAAAAACTTAATTATTAGTCTAGATAACGGGTGATATAACATTAAATGCCATCATAAGTCAGAGTAAAACAGAAAAGCAGTGAAACAACCAATAAGCCAAACAATAGCTGAGTGTCCATACATTTGCTAAGGTCGTTGATCTGTACCGACCAGCTATGTGACCTGCCTCACTCCCCTGTATAGTACTGAAGTACGATGCGAACGGAGTGTTGTCGAAGCAGTCAGGGCTCTATTTATAATGGCCGGCTGTTTCTCATATGTTTTATAGAAAAGTGTAAGTGAGATGAGATGTAAGGAAATGGTTTGCATTGACTGGTTACGCTTTGTGACTAGCTGGTCGCGCGGTTTTGCCTGGGTTGACAGGGAAAAATATATATGTACTTAGCTATATTAGTATAGGTACCTACTTACTATTTTTTTCATCAATATTTGCACACCCAAGCAATGTGTACATTGTATTAGCCTTTTAATATTGTAATAGTAACATCATATAATTTGAATTTTAATTTTGAGTTTAGTTCAAATTTATTCACGGTATTGCTTAGCACACAAATCAAAATAAACACATAGGTACTATCACTAACATAATATTTTCTATTCCTATAATAGGTAAGTATTAGTAATTAGATACTAGCTGTGCTCCGCGGTTTTACCAGCATTGGTCCACTCTTGTTGGTCTTAGTGTGATGATATATAACCTAATCATAGCCTTCCTCGATATATGCTGTCTAACACCGAAAGAATTTTTCAAATCGGACCAATAGTTCCTGAGATAAACGCGTTCAAACAAACAAACAAAATTTTCAGCTTTATAATATTAGTATAGATAGTAGATACATATTTGTATTAAAGATACCTATATCACAGAATATATAATAGTATTATAGTAGGTACAAGAGTAGGTACATAGACCTATATCTTTTTTATTTAATTCAATAGAAACAGCAGAATTACATAATTATAGTTGACCCGGTGAACTTAATTACTTCGCTGCTTACCTGTGATACACTTTTGGTTTTAGTTTTTTTTTTTTTGTTTGTTTTTATTATAGTTAAGTAAGTATATCGATTATTGGTTAATAAAATCATGAAAAATGGTCCACCCGTTCTTGAGATAAATGTGTAACTAACACGATTATGTGACTTTGTTTTCTTTGTCTAGTGTAAGACATATTTTTAACATTTTTGCAATATTTGAATTGCTCTCTCCGATCATTGATTTCGATAATTCTTTTTTTAATTATATTCCTTGAAGTACGAGGATGGTTCTTATGTAGAGAAAACGTAAATATGTACCACGGGCGAAGCCGGGGCGGACCGCTATTTTTCGCATTGCAGTTGAGACATGTAAAGTCGTAGAGTAAAGTCATTTGTATGACTCTTTGTAATTTATATTTAACTTTAACCTGCGGTTTTGCTCGAAATTATGCAGATAAAAAGCAACATTTATGGCTTCATATGAATAGCCTTTATGTTATTCCAGGTATAATCTATCTGCATGCCAAATTTGGGCCAAATCGGTTCAGTAGCTTTTGTGTGAAAGGGCAACAATTAAAATCTTAGCATCCATGCCAGCTTAAACTTATAGCAGAAATCGGAATATACAGGGTGTCCCACTATCAGTATACTAAGATACGGCCTTAGTACTGATATTTCCTCAAAATTATTTAAGTACCTACGAGGAGAAACTTACAATAAAATTTATGTTTTGCTCTACAAACTTGACTCTACCATCCTATAATTGGTGAAAGCCCCATTAAAATCGGTTCAGTAGTTCGACACATCTCCCTTGTCATACGGGCATAAAAATATTGGTAACTAGCTTTCCGCCTGCGGCTTCGCCCGCGTTTTCAAAGAAAAACCCGCATAGTTCCCGTTCCCGTGGGATTTCCGGGATAAAACCTAGCCTATGTTACTCGTGGATAATGTAGCTTTCGAATGGTGAAAGAATTTTTAAAATCGGTCCAGTAGTTTATGAGCCTATTCATTACAATCAAACAAACAAACAAAGTTTTCCTCTTTATAATATTAGTGTAGACTAGGTAGGTATATTATATTTATTCATACATGAACGGGTAGTTTTAATTTATTAATGTACCTAGGTACCTATCGTAAATCGTTGTTAAGATGATTTTTTTTCCTTTTCATATTAGAGCGCATATAAAATCTGAAGTGACTTATCAAGCACTTCATTAGCAAACAAAAAAACTGTAAAAATTTTACTAAAAATGGTTGAACCGTTTCCGAGAAAGATAAGAACAAAGGGGAGCACTCATAAAACACATTATAACATCTCATAATAAAGCTTATTACTTAGAACCGGAAAGTACTTACTTAACTATTTTTTTATTCAGTATAAACTATAAGCCATAATCTAAATTCTAACGTATAAAATTGGTACCTATACATTATCTTCTTTCTTATAAATAAAAATGAATCGCAAAATGTGTTGGTAAGCGCATAACTCGAGAACGGCTGGACCGATTTCGATAATTCTTTTTTTATTATATTCCTTGAAGTACGAGGATGGTTCTTATGTAGAGAAAACGTAAACATGTACCACGGGCGAAGCCGGGGCGGACCGCTAGTTTGATAATATTAATACACTTTTTTTTGCTTTTTACGTAACATAATTTAAATTACGTAAAGTGTAAACCTTAGTAGGTAGTAGGTAGCAACCATTTTAAAATTTATTGATTTGAAAATTCACGTTATTATTATGTAAGTAAATTACTTCCTAACTAGGTAGGTACATAAAGATTTTTTTTTTAATTTAAAGTCTCTACCCAATGTCTCTACCAATATAATAAACAGTGTCATATTGTGTAAATGACATAATTCTCAGTATTACCTATCGAACATTATTATTAACATAAAAGCGTTTAATCTGAGTAACAGCTGGCCCAACTGATTAGGCTTCACAAAACGACAAAGAATGCCTTGCCTACTAAACAAAAAAATACTTAACAATACGCTAAGCGTAACATACAAAACTACATTTCAATAATCAAATTTAAACTTATGAGACGGAGATCGAACGCCACACGCTCATAGAAAGGCTAGGTGAAGCTATTCAAGTCATTTATTTAACAGGTAACGAAAGAGACAACTGTTAGGCTACTATTTAAACTTATGTCATTGACTTCAATCAATACGTACGCCATATTCGCGAACCGGCGCGTCAAAACAAAAAAACACGGCCACCGTCGCGTAGCCCACGAAAAAACAACCAAAAATCATGTGCGATACATTAAAAACATTAGCGTTATTGCAACAAATTGTCGTCGAATAGGCTTTGCGAGCGATAATCTCCGATCAAAATGGTGGCCGTCGGCCATCTTAGGTTCGCCACGAGCGAGAGAGCGCACGGTCCGGGAATTTGGGAAATTGCTGTTTTTTTTTGTTGTAAAGAGAGCAGTATATAAGAGGTCGGTAGGCAGAGGGGGCCGGCGGTGTGAAGGGAGAGGGCGGCTCACAAGAGCAGACCGTCTCGAGATTTGTCCGCGGATATTTTTGCGTAGCTAACTTTGCATATAAATGTTTTGAAATACAGCGAATTTATTAAGAAAACATATTTTTTTGTTGAATATAATGATTTGTTGTCTAAATACGTTGTTATGTCAAGGTTTTAATCTAATGTATATATTAACTATGCAAATAATAAAATGATACAGGAGTTTGTTATATCTTGTACACATGAGATAGGAATAACTTTGTCAATATAATCTTAATAATAACATATTATTTGCATTTAATTTTACTAGTCTAATAATAAACAATAAATACTTAACTTACATTATATAGTTATAATTGATACTACTAACTACATTACTTGCGTAATATGCACTTAGAACTATGAATATAATCCATCAGCACGAGCCGCGCACAAAGCCAGTGTTTAGAATTTAGATATCGTCAGATTGATCCCTTCGCAGCGGCACGGCTATCCCCGGACGGGTCCTCGTTCTGCCCGCCGCGTGTACCGGTCACCTATCTTTCATTGCACGTACGCGCGACGCGCGGGGGGCAACGCGGCATACGAAGCCATCTTGCTAGCGCCCGTCGAATCGCTCGCGTCTCCGCGACACAAATCGCTCTTAATTCGCACTAATTAACCATTTAAACAACAAAAACAATTAACAGTGATCAGTGAAAGCAGTGACGGACCGCGTTCCCAAAAAACATTGTTGACATAGTGTTGTTGTTTTAGTGCATTTGTCTAGGTGAGTAGTCACTCTTTGTGCGCGACAATTATCATTCTGATCGATTCGGTGCGCGGGGGTGTGCAGCCGGCCCGTTTTATATCTTTTGTTGTTTTGTAACGCTAAATCAATAATTTTAGTGGTGGCTAGCGGCCATCGCGTTCTTAATCCATCAGTCCTCGGAATCACAGACACAATAGAAAATCTATTGTGTCGCGCCCCGATCGGGCCTTACGGTGGTCAATGGGTTAATTCAAATCGTTTGACGTTCCGTTTGCTTTAGTTGTTTCTGTGGCGAAGGACTTTAGTTATTCGGCCAGTTCGGATCGTGGGAAAGTTTAGTGTCATCAAAATTCTTTAGATAAACGTCGATAGCTGGACTGTTAAGGTAATTCTATACAATCATGTTCGCTTGCTTGTTAAACGCGATTGATTTCGTTGTTTCTATAAATAGCACCGCCAGGTGCAAGTTATTGTACGTATTGCAATTGCATTATGGCATTATGTCACAAAAATATGTTTTAAAACGTTTCGCAACACCGAAACGGGTTGAATGTTATTGAAATTAGAAAGTAGTAATTAATACGAAAGTACGTGTTTTACACGTATTCTATTTACCATTCTTATTATTTATACGCTTCCGAGAAAATGCATTAGTCATAAAACGTGATTTTAAACGTTACACTTACACGTATCATCGTATGTGTGTATTGACTTCAAAACTTACGGAAGTAAATATTTATAAATAGAACGCACATCAAATCATCAATGATGGCTCGAGATGATTCGAAGAATACCAACAGATTATCGAGTTTAAAAAAAAACAGGTATTTCTTTATCAAGAAATAAATTATATTAGTTAGTCGTAGTCTGTGTAAATTGTAATAGATGCACAAGGTCAACAAAATTATCTTTCATTCATACGGGCGTTCTCTTTTACGAAAGATTAAATATTACATATTACATTATAAAATATGATAATAGTTACATAATAAGATAACACATGATGAACTAGGGTAATTGCGCCTGTTCGCGTCCACTTAGTGCAGTTGGAAAGTTTGAAGGAGAAAATAAAAATGTTCCAGAACTAATTTCAACTCAAAATTAATGTAACGTGTTCATTACATAGTCTATTTTAAGATTTACTTTCAATTGTGTTGGAAATATCATGTGGTTTTTGTTTATCTAGACAAATAGCAGAATTAGGCGTTTTACCCAGTTCGCGTCCAAAAATTCTAGTTTGCGTCCACCTGTGGACCAGTTCGCGTCCACCAGCTTAGAAAAGGAATTAAGAGTGTATTGGGTGATATTTTATCAGATAAATGCAAATAAAAATTAGATTTTAATAAATTATTTATTTACGAATATAGTTATTTAATAAAAACTGGCCAAATGGGAGTGGGACTCGCACACCGAGGGTTCCGTATCAACCTGTTTTTTTTCATATGTTTTAACTGTAAATGATTATTTTTTTCAATGTTTCCCTTATTTTTGCTATAAGACGTTGCTTCGTACCAAACTTCAAGTGTCTGTGTTCACGTAAAGTACCCTGTAGGTTTTGATTCCCTTGCGAATGTAGAAATTTGCGAAAATTTGCAGCATAAACGGCTGTATCTTTTGATTGCTTTGGCTTATAAGTTTGATTTTTTCACTGCTTCAAGGGACCGTAGACTTGAGTATTCAATATAAATTTCAGCTTTATACCTCCACGCGTTACTGAGAAAAAGGGTCTTGACAGAAAGACAGACCGGCAGACGGACATACAGACGGACGGATATCAAAGTGATCCTACAAGGATTCTGGTTTTTCCTTTTGAGGTTCGGAACCCTAAAATCAACATACATATTATTAATATAATTCACTGTAAGGAAACTGGAAAAACTTATTTATATTTATCTTCTCATCAATAATTAATAGAACTAAAAATTAACAAAAAACAAAGTTACGTTATGTAAATAATAATAATAATCAGTTCTATTAAGATTACCTACCTACCCTATTTTTTAGTTTGTAATGAATTAAATTTCTTTTTTGTTTATATGTAACAGACTTATTGACTCTCATTCTCAAAGATACTAGTCTCATTCTTAGAATACCCATTTTAAAATGAAAAAATAGCATAAAAATTAGCTAATTTGAATGAAAATTTTAATTATCAACTTGTAGTCTTAGTCAAAAATTTACAATCTATTTTAAATTACATATTTTAACAAACAATTCATTGCTACGTAATGAAAAACAATGTGGACGCAATATGTTCTATTGTTATGCACTATAGGTATAGTTTGCGCCCACCGTGGACGCAAAATGGAAGTTGTACAAATTCGGTGTAGTAATTCGCGTCCACCTTATTTTAGCTATTAATTGTAAAATAAATTGGCTGATTTATAATCCATACTATTCCATGTTTTGTTAGCAAAGTAAAGAAACAGTTACATATTCAAAAATTCACATTTAACAATAAGATACTTACCGTCAAACGCGACGCTGCGCACTATTTTTTTCTCAAAATCCCGCGCGTTTAAGCTTTCTCGTTTAATAGCCAAAATTAAATATTTTTTTTAAATAGGATAGGCGGTGCGCAGGCCTATTTTGAATATGTGTGCATGTCTCTTATACATTGAGGTATTATCGGAAATTTTTCTTATTACAATTTTACTTAAAGTATACTTATTTTCGTGAATTTTCTAAAAGATATCCGCAAAATGGACGCGAATAGGCATGTGGACGCGAACAGGCGCAATGACCCTATATTATGTTTAAGTCGCTATATATTCGATTGATTCGTAAACCTTGAAGATATTATTTTCGTAAATGCCCAAGAGTCAAACACAAAAGCATTCAATTAGGATATTTATTAGGATTAAAATTTAAAACCAAAATTTGACACCACTATAACATTAGTATTCTTTGATGGATTACTATTATCGAAATGGGTATGTTAGAATAGATAATAACAGTGTGGTAAGGATAGAATTATGTATTTAGATAACTATCTGCTACAAATACCTATACATATTAGATAAGAATATGATATGTAAATTTTGAATAAGAACAGTTACAGATTATCGCTCAAAATGACATTTTAATTTTTTAAAAGTGCGATAAAGCAAATGGTATTTATGAACGCGTCCATGGCGAGGTGAACACATGAAGCATGAAATAATTGAATTACGACCGCGCCTTGCTAACATTTAACTATACAAGCAGCAGTTATAAGCCGGTCGCGTGCAAGTGTGTGAACACAGGCTTTCCTTGTCTGTAACACTGCGATCATCTCGAATTTGTCGCGTTATAGACGGCGGACTAGAGTTCATCAGTTTTTACGACTGATGCTCAAGTTATTACACGGCGAAAATGGAATGTCTCTTTCTCGTTCTTTATTGGAACTGTTTGAGCGTTTTTAAAACGTCTGGCTTTTAGAATGATTCATCAAAATAATAATTCATGTAAATTTTTCGCCCAATCGTTTGTTTAATGCTTCGGTTTAACGTTTTTTCGAACCGGTTTTCGGTAATTGTGTTAAGTTTTTTGTTAGTTGATTATCGTAATTTGTTAAAAGTATTGTTTTATTAATGAGTCCTGTTATTTTAGACGTTTGTTGGTAATTTATAATTTAAATTATAATTAACGAGCTTATACCTATTTTTACATTTATGCTATATGCATATAATATGTGTAGGCGGTTAATAAGTAGAGTAGCAGTTTAGTTTAGTACCTAAGTATACCTAAGTACCTCTATGGATTCATTAATGGAAATTATTCGGATTATTATTTATTACCAGATTAATATTACCTACCTTACACAACAATAAAGTCCAGAATAACAATGCTTAGGTAGGTATATGTTACATGAAGAAGAAATTCATTGCTAGAACATCTATAAAAATTATTATTTATTATACAGCTACCATATGTATGTATGAAAACGCACACAATTTTTAAAAACCATAAGCATTGAGATTTGAGATAAATGTACTACGTAGTAGGTACATATTATTAACTCAATGACCATAAGTAGGTACCATAATGAAATCAGTAGGCATATAAATTGATTGTACTAAATTTGCATTAAAAAGACGATTTAAAAAAAAAATTTAATGAAAAGTTGTTTACCGGGAAACGAAGTTACTCTTCGATCATCAATAACTTTTATTTAAAGTAACGGAAGTAAAGGTCTTACCTTTGCCACCCACACAGCCCACGGCACTAAAATGGCCGACGACAATTTTTTACGCTCGATGATTCAAATTGACTTGATATTAGAATTTAGACCTTTTACTTATAGGTACCTAAATGATTAATATTTTATAGAGATAAAATGATTAATATTCTACAATGTATAATAAACAAACATTCAAACTTTATGCGGGTAAAACCGCAGTGACAAGCTAGTTGACCTACAGCTATTAATTATAGTATTATATTATTACCTATTTATTAGGTGTTTTTGTATTTGTGTAAGCGAAAAATTCTTCAAAATTCAAATAACTGTTCCAACTTCCAAATTTGAAAACTGTTGCTTGCTTTCATTACTTGAAATTAAACAATGGAACGGAATCGCGGTTGTTAAGTAGAGCCTAGAGGGTACTTGAGTTTTATAAAACACTTAAATTTCTTACTCCTTGGTCTCCAAATAAAGCTGGCACTATAAATGAATACTGTCCTCTATTAATTATCTATGGAACACTAAAAAAGCATTAGCCTTATTCAAAAAAAAAGAGAGCTACCATAGCCAAGACAAATTCGAAATCACATTATAGAATTTCGAATTCCTCAAAGTCGTATTGACCAGAGACTTTTTATTATCAAATAAATTCAAACAATAATGACGTTTATTACGTAAAGATTGAGGTTAAAATCGCTTGTTGGTATTAAATCCCGCATTGGCCATTGTCGAAGTTGCAAAATTAGTTTTTGTATGCATTCTCGTCCCGGTGAAATGTTAGGACGAGCGTTCCATTTTTGGTATATGCGATTATCGTATTTAATACCAGGTAATGTGTGTGATTATCCTGTGTTAAATTTATTAATATTATAATAACTTCATCTAATACTATTTGGTTGAGATTTTTAGTCTATATCGCAATTCGCAATGATGGCGGGTAAAGGCCACCCTGGTTTTGGACAATAACACAAAGTTACATATTGTTTCTAATATTTAATTTATTTACGAAAAAATATGAAAATCGTTTACAAATCACAACTATGTGTACAAGTTATTCAAAAATGATAGACACGTTGTCTAATTCTATAGAGATATAGATTATAGGTTGTAAAATTATCCAGTCATACAGTCGTTGTCTTTATTGTTAAGAAATATTAAATTTAATGTACCTATTTCATTTATCTGCAACATGAATTGTACCAGTAATTGCTAAAATACATCAGTCCTAAATAATATTATTTTATCAGTAACAAAACCGATTGAGTTAAAACTTTTTTACTCTTAAATCGTATCAAATATTACGTAAATTGTTTGAAATTTTAAAACAATTTTATTAAATAAAATAATGCAGATCGCACAAAATTTTTTTTAAATCGAGAGAAGCCAGGGCTGACATAAAAATAAATCAAACGCTGAGTGCTGATATGTGAGACTGCAACAAGACGTCAGTCAGCTAAAATTATATGTGAATCATTGTTTCAAATATTTAAATATTTCTCACGATTTTATGAATAAGTCAATTGAGAGAAATCTGTTGTACAATTAACATGCTAATCCTATTCATAAACATTAAAATTAAATATGTTTTTATCACGCAAAAATGGCTGAACAATTCGGCATAAAATTTGACACAAAGATAGATTATACTCTAGATTACCACATTGATACGCTACTTAAAAAAACCATATTAATTTTAGATAGCAAAAACGGTGAATAGGTACCTACCTCAAAATATTATGTAGCAAGTTCTAAAGTGCTTTTTGAATGAAACCTCCTTGAATATGTTAGTTTTTAAATTTAAAAGATAAATAAAGGTGTCATTAAAACAAATAAACACATGGCGCGTAATCTAAAATTCTCAAGGGATAAGTAGCAAAACTGGGTCACACTGAAAGAATTTTCTAGACCGCGAATTGACTAGATGCTAGGAATAGAGCCGGGTAATTTCTAAAGCCTGCTATAAAAAGTTATTATTAATCTTATATATAAAAATGAATCGCAAAATGTGTTGGTAAGCGCATAACTCGAGAACGGCTGAACCGATTTCGATAATTCTTTTTTTATTATATTCCTTGAAGTACGAGGATGGTTTTTATGTAGAGAAAACGTAAATATGTACCACAGGCGAAGCCGGGGCGGACCGCTAGTAAGGAATAAAAGACAGAAGTTCTAATTTTAAAATCGTTCTTTTATGATTTTGATATGCCAGTGTCTGCCTAACACTTGAGACTGTCATTTTTTATGCAGGCTGTTTTTTCACATGGGTTTTCGACAAGAAGCTTATATCTAATACACTGGATATTTCAGTATGAACATTAACTTGTAAAGTTGTAACCTAACTAACTACCTAGGTGTGAAAGGGATAAAAAAACATACAGGCGTCATTCAAGGTCATATTTTCTTGTTACAAGTTAATGTTCATACTGAAATCTCCAGTGTATTAGATATAAGCTTCTTGGTTTTCGATATTTGAAAAATTATTTGTCGTCAAAATATGTTGTTGTTTAAATAATTATTATGGTATTATCACTCGCTCGACCACCATCACGCCGTTTACGTGGGTAACATATTATTTATTTTGTATGTTTGTAAGTATACAGATCACGCATAAACGACTTCAACGAATTGTGTGTACATACAATTCGTTGAAGGCATACATATTATGTATACCAATATTGCTAGGTGTTTGTCTTGAAATATTTATTAAATTACAAGATTTTGAACTTTGCGGACGAATCCGCGGACACAGCTAGTTGCATATAAAAATGTTCGGTCGAATATCTAACATCTGCTTATGCAAGGCAATCTGCAAGTTGCAATAGTGGGGATTAGAAAGTAACATTTCCCAAGGCTTTGTTCTGACCATAAATTATAAACGAAATGGACACAGTGTAAATACTCTTTACACCGGTTAGGTAATTGTCTATTACTCTGTACTCTATGGTAATGTTGCTTGTTATCTATGGAACTACTACTTCTATTTTTAGAATTGAGGACTTACTTTATTAATAGACGTTTCTGAGTTTGATTCCTTACATTTAGTGATATGTTAATTTTTACTAACAAAAAGGAAATGTTATTTTGTATGTTTGTTTGCTAGTAAAAAACTTCGAAACTAGTACCGATTTTTAACCTATCTATTATTTATTCCACTTTGGATTTATCCCGGATAACTTGAAGCGACTGAGTACTATAATGTTATCAAGGTGATATTCGAAACAGAAATGTATTAACTCTCTACTCAGCAGATAAAAATAATTTGGAAAATCCAAAAGTGCACGCCTCATAATTTTTTTTTAATAAATATTTATTAATTATTATTTTTGTTTATTTAATAACAATTAAACCACATCGAATCAGACCCTGAAAAATGAAAGGGTTCTATTCCTGAGCATACTCAAGCGTAAGAGAAAAAAAAAGACTCGATTAGTAAAGTATTTTGGTCGCTATCGTGTTAACAAGAAAAAGGATCCGCACATACAGACACACGGACGTCCAAGACAGAACTTTTTTAAACTGTTTTTTAACTAGTTTATATAACAAAAATGACATCAAAAATATCATGAACGTTAAAAATAGTGTTTTTTCTTAATATGTGTGTGTATGTATTATCTTACAAGTGCAATGTATGATACATAAAGACATTTTAAGTTTGAAAAATCAGATGTTTTGCGCGAAGTGACAGTACTCAGTAGTACCCACCTCAACGCTTCGCTTATGAGGCGTGCAATATATGCCTATAACAATCCATATAGTTGTGTATTTTAGACGCAATATTGAACACAAATGAAAATCTTATATATAAAAATGAATCGCAAAATGTGTTGGTAAGCGCATAACTCGAGAACGGCTGAACCGATTTCGATAATTCTTTTTTTATTATATTCCTTGAAGTACGAGGATGGTTCTTATGTAGAGAAAACGTAAACATGTACCACGGGCGAAGCCGGGGCGGACCGCTAGTAACGAATATAAATAATAAATATGTACATTCAATTAATTCTTTCATCCCATTTTAAAAGAAAGATTGATTTACAATTCCAGTGATGACGTCACATTTAAAGATGGCAGTCTAAAAGATAAAACAAAGCTGAGTCAATTACATTAAGGATTCTGCATTTGGGTCATCACTTACACCTTGGCCACGGACACCGGCGGCGCGACCGACGGCGCGACGGGCGGCGCGGCAATTCGCGCGGCGCGGTAAGCACGCCACGGGCAGTTGCGTTCGCCGCCGCGACCAGTGTAGACGAGGAGACGAGATGGCTTTATCAAAGTTAGCTCGACGTTGTTTGAAGAGTAGCAGCTTTTTTGCTCAAGATTTAATGTTTGGAAGATATAGTGGAGTACACGAATTAAATAGAAATCGTGTTACAGACGGAGAATTCCACCAAAAATATGAAAAATATAGGCATGATGAAAAATTATGTTGCGGGTGGCTAGACTTCCAAATAGCTGGTCTAGCTAGAATTTCTGCAATAAAAGCTTCCGTCTCCATTTTCGCGAAAAAAAAACAAACTATTTTAAATTAAGTTCGCTCCGGGAGTAGTCGCCGCGTCTGCCGCTCGACTCCGTGGCCTGCGCCGTAATAACTCATACATTTGTTTCGATCGCTAGTCGTACCGCGCGATTCGCTCGGGGAAATTCGCCGGTCGTCTCGCTGGTCGCCGCTGCGCGTGGCATGCTCAGTACATTTCCATACATTTGATTCATTCGCAAGACGCGCCGCCAGTCGCGCCGCGCGAATTTTCGCTATAGCGAATTGTCCGTGGCCAGCACGTTAGTCTTACGCATGAAGGTGAAAATAATAACGAGGTGCGAATTATATGTGTTGTGTTTACTGCGAGTGAGTATATAGATGCATGATGTTTAAAAATACGCATATGTAAATGTGAAGAATATGTTGTTAACTTGTAACTAATCATTCGTATACAATTGAAAAATAAATTGTTAAGTAAATTTTTGTCAATTGAATAAAAGTAAAGTTTGAAAGTAAATGTAATTACTAATTATTAAAAAAGCGATTTTGTCTGATGAGTTGTAGCATGCCAACAGGCAACACAACACAACTTTAGTGGAATCATTTCAATCCGAATTATATTGCACGCCTCATAAGCGAAGCGTTGAGGTGGGTACTACTGAGTACTGTCACTTCGCGCAAAACATCTGATTTTTCAAACTTAAAATGTCTTTATGTATCATACATTGCACTTGTAAGATAATACATACACACACATATTAAGAAAAAACGCTATTTTTAACGTTCATGATATTTTTGATGTCATTTTTGTTATTTAAACTAGTTAAAAAACAGTTTAAAAAAGTTCTGTCTTGGACGTCCGTGTGTCTGTATGTGCGGATCCTTTTTCTTGTTAACACGATAGCGACCGAAATACTTTACTAATCGAGTCTTTTTTTTTCGCTTACGCTTGAGTATGCTCAGGAATAGAACCCTTTCATTTTTCAGGGTCTGATTCGATGTGGTTTAATTGTTATTAAATAAACAAAAATAATAATTAATAAATATTATTTATTAAAAAAAAATTATGAGGCGTGCACTTTTGGATTTTCCAAATTATTTTTTTAAATATGCGTGGACAAACGAAGATACGTTTATGAAATTTGTCACACGTTAACATTACTGAAAACTGTTTATTTGTGGCAATATCTACAGTAATAGAAAAGTTTGTTTGATTACTTGAACTCGCTAATCTCAGGAACAACGATTTGAATTTTTTTTTCATTGTTGTATATAGTCCATTTATCAAGGAAGACAGGCTTTGATCACGCTAAGGTACAGGAGCAGAGCAATGCGGATAAAACCGCGAGGCACATCTATACTAATATTATAAAGCTGAAGAGTTTGTTTGATTGTTTGTTTGTTTGTTTGTTTGAACGCGCTAATCTCGGGAACTACTGGTCCGATTTGAAAAATTCTTTCGGTGTTAGATAGCCCAATTATCGAGGAAGGCTATAGGCTATATTATATCATCACGCTAAGACCAACAGGAGCTGAGCAATGCGGATAAAACCGCGAGGCACATAGTTTATAATATCAGTAAGAACAAGCGTATATCATAGTACGGTAAAATAAGAAATCACATTCGAAGTGGCTTGTCTGCAAGCGTTGTGAAATGTTTGTAAACGATGCATAAAATGCGATAAAACATCATTGTTCGTATCTTGGATAAGATTGTATACGTGTCATTGACCGATGTTAAAAATTAGGTACGATAAACCTAAGTTCAGTCTGTTCAGTATGGATGGATGAAAATCTGGATGAAATTTGACCCAGAGATAGAGTATTGTGTGTAATTAAGTCTTTGATATACATATGATATGGTAATGAGCATTTTTTACTAAAACGTGGTAAAAATGGTAAAATATGTAGTTTTTTTCTACGAAATTGGAGCTGTTCAGTGGTGTCAATCGTACTCAAAGATTGTTTATTAAGGTGTTACCCGGCAATTTCGACTATGTTCAATCTCTATAAAGTCTGGTACAACATAAAGCACAATACCGAAAAAAATATATAAAATAGGATGGTCTTTGATCTTTAATTGCTCGCGAGGAATTTTTTCCAAAGTTAATAGATTTCTAGAAAAAAAATGTGCCGTGGTCATCGATTTTTCCGCAAATACTCTATAAACTTCGTAACCTGCTGACTTAGAGCTCTGAAAATTTTATGTTTAATAAATTATCAGTTACACAACAGTCCCTGACGAGGATTTTTTGTTTCAATGATTGGTATCTTTTTAAATACAAAATGCGAGGAAAAAAGAAGGTGCAGCGGGAGAGGTTTGAGATCCGTCAAGTATGGTCAAGGTTATTAGCGCATGTATAAGCCTTAATATAGTAAAAGGTATTCTGAGTAAATGTAGTTAAAATCGCTTAGAAGTACGTATGGATGAATGCCTCATAATTTAGAGTAAACATAAAAATTGTTGACTTTTCCACATTTATATTTTGTCTTGAAAAACTTTCGTGTGTCGTCTTAAAATCAATAAAAATAGATATCGATGCAATTTTATCTGTTTTAGAACAGCCTGATAGCATTTTTTTAAACATTACTGATTCTATATAATTTATTGTACATTTATTATAATTACATTACTTATCTACTAACTTACTTACTTACATTAATTATATTACGTAATAATATACGTAAGTAACCATTTAAACAATTCCATATACATTTTATTACATATAGTTGAAATAAGCAAAATCCCGATTTACGAAGGGTGTTTAATTCTCATACCCACAGGGGTGGAAAGGGATCAATCAAGGGTAGGCATGGTCAAACGAACTGATTTATAGGGATGCTTTTAGCCACTATTTTAACTACGTGGTACAGTGGTTAGAGGGTAGTGAAGAGAGGTCTTGGGTTCGATAAAAAATGTTTCTATTCAAAAAGCTTCTTATATAAGTAAATCGATGTACTAAGAATTTGTTTCATTATTCTTAGTACATCGATGTTTAATAATTAACATGACGTAATTATTGTTCGTAAAGAAAATCGATGAGTGAAACAGATGTATGTATAAATGCATCTGCCCCATACCCGGGACTTTTCACAAAGTTAATTATTTATCAGTTAAAACAAAGAAGTCTTTCGTATTAAAGTTTTGTTAAAACATGCTTTATATTGTAATTAATTAATTGGCTCACAAATTTCACTATTTAGAATTTAGATTGATACCCGTTGGAACCCAACCCAAACAAGAAAAATAATAAGATATTCCATTCTTATAGTTGATATTTAAAATACACATACATAATAATAAGTAAACAATCTTCAATCATGCATTAAAATAAAAGAGCCTACTTCTTTATAACTAAGGGCCGATTTTTCAATGCTTGGATAAAACTTATCCGTCCAATAAAGTATTACACGATAATATTAAAATGTCACGTAAACTGTCAAATACGGGCAATAAGAATACGTTTTTAAAATGGTAGTTTTATACATTATTCGACGAATAAGTTTTATCCAAGCATTGAAAAATCGGCCCTTAATTGAATTATTTAAACAAAACAAAGCAGACAGATTCGTAGGCAAAGCCAGTAGTTGTATGACATTGTTGTAATTGACAGTCAGGGTCTATTTTGGGTTATTATTACTGGGGTGAGTGGGATTCAGATAGGGTTGCCAACTACGAGAAAATAATTACACATATTGTGTGAAAAATAAATGTAATGCTTAGTTTAATTAAATAAGTTGAACGTATTTTATGTGTGTAATGGATAAATTATGTATTAGGTAATTTACTTGATTGCTAATAAAATTATTTGTACGGTAAATATTTAGTTATATTCACATGGCATTTATACGCAGAATATGCGATTAGTAGCCATTTTATAGAATTTTCTGTAACATCTTTCTTATTCATCTCATCAAAGTAACTATGTATTTTACAGTGTTGATGTTTAGTACTTATCTGTATTTTATTCAAATCTAGAAAAATGCCTTACGTCATCTTATTTCATCCTATTAACTTGAAGTTTTGTTTTTAATTACGCAATGTGTAAAAAAACATTCAATTAAATATTGTATTTCATCATATTTAAATATTTATTTTAAAACTGTAAATTGCCAACCCTAAATCCAACCCCTGATTTATTTCTTCATCCCTGACGCGAGACAAAGCTCACGTCACACCAAAAAGTGCAATAATAACCCTTGTGCATATAATTATACGGTTGATTATCGTTTGCGAATCACTAGAAAACACCATGTGTAGAAATGGATGCATTTAAAAATCGATATTTTCTGTTATTATAATGCAAATGAGGTATTTGTTTTCGTTACTAAGCCGATTTTGATGAAATGGCCATATTATATTATGTCGTAATGTATGTTATATTATTTAATTTAGAGAACGGTGTTTTTTTTCTATAATTATATCTTATTTTTGTATAGATGAATAAATCAGACTGCTTACAGTTACAACCTTTAACACGTTTAATTCCATCAAAATCGGCTTAGTAAAAAGGCTGAGTACAACAGCGATAATTTTAATACCTACGTTTTGAATGAAAAACCTCAATTTTTAAAAGTCGGTTGATAAATTTTAACCTACAGGTATAAATACTATCGGCAGGCCTGTATGTTTTCTTTATTTGTTTGAAAGCGTTATAATTTTAACTGAAAAACAAAATTTATCTAAGCCTCTTCAATATTAGACATTTTTTTATAAATATTCTTACTAAGAACTGTAAATAAAATAGAAGCGAAAAAAATGATATTGGGGCTTTACCCGTATAACGAAATATGCGGGCTTGAAATTCGGATCATGTCAAGATATTTTCTCTCTTAAAAATATCACACTCTGTTTTAGGTAAAATAAGACGGCTAAATTAAAATGTACCTTTAGCTGATCCTATGTGTTTATTATAAATGGCATTTTTAACTTTACGTTTTATAACTTTTATATATTCTCCATACATATAATTGACTGGTTGTGCCTCGCGGTTATACCCGTGGATAAACCCGCAAAATCAAGTGTTTATATAGCTCCTGTCTTATTCCGATGTATAACCAATAACTATTACTGTAAAGCTTCATCCAAATCCGTCCAGTAGTTATTTCGTAAAAGAGTAACAAACATACATACAAACATACATCTTCACATATTATAGTACAAGTAGGTATTATATTATCTGTGATATTATTAGGACATAATATATCCTCCAAGTATAAAATTGAATTCTACGCGAATCCAGAAACCATACCTCTCCTTTTCAAAGTCGTGCAATTAGTTACATTTCTTTGTTCTAAGATCGTTTTATTGTAATCCGATGCATTGCGCTTAACTGTCATAACTGGTTACCAACATATACCTGACCCCCTCACACCTATGGCACGGTGGGTGTTGGAAAGGGACGGCGAATCAAGAATCAATAGATGTTGTTTCTCTGGGGACATCTTTGAATGTGTGTTACGCACACATAGATTGCCATTTCTCTTATTGAACGTTATTATGAGGTTAGGATGGTTTTAGATTTTGAGTCAGGTAAAAGTTATCTTTTATGTTTTATTATTGCTATTGGAGTGAGAATTATTGCATATTGTTTAGATGATCTATTGGATATTATAAACAATATATATCTATAATATGTTAAATATTTTATAGGTTTTATTGTTAATTTAACATTAATCAAAACAATAAATTTGTGACACTCCTCCAAACTATTTTTTTATTACTTGCATTTCTTCACTATTGCAATAAGATTTTTATAAAAAAAAAATCATATTTATTCCGTTAAAAATACCGCATAATTTAATTAATATAATATCTATAACATAACCCAACCAAAAATTACCCAGCCCCCGAAAATCAACAGGCAAACGGGGTAATAAAATCAGTATAACATCCGCAATTTCGACCCCTATAGGGTGTAGCCCCTTTATGGGTATTGTCACACTATAAGCGGTAAAAAACGTTTAATTTGGGAAAAATATTAGCGTACGTATTGTTGGTAAAGTTCTTTATTTATGGGAAATGTTTGGTTTGGGTTTTAAAACACTTCACTACATAGTACATAGTATAAAACAAAGTCACTTTCTCTGTCCCTATGTCCCTTTGTATGCTTAAATCTTTAAAACTGCGCAACGGATTTTGATGCGGTTTTTTTTTAATAGCTAGAGTGATTAAGGTGATTGCAACGATCTGTTCCCAGCCAATATCCCGCTAGATGGCGCTGAATTCTACATTTCTAGTTTATTTGAGTTTTTGCGTAATTGGAATAGTCATCAAACCTAGGAATAGTCATGGCGGTTACTGAATATTATATTTTATTGAAATATGTTATATCATTGCCTTAAAATCCACCCAATTCGGTAAAATTATGCGTTTTAACATCTGTCATTGCATACAGGGTCGTTTACACACACAGACGTATACAAAAATGATAAAGATTTAACTCTAGATGGCGTGAATGTAAAGCGCGTCACACACGGTGAAGATACTACCTATAATATTTTATCTAATCTAGTAATATTTTATATTACAGTATCTTAAGGTATCCGGT
Source organism: Colias eurytheme (assembly GCF_061535395.1). Lineage (NCBI taxonomy): Eukaryota > Metazoa > Arthropoda > Insecta > Lepidoptera > Pieridae > Colias > Colias eurytheme. The sequence continues at coordinate 4,584,003 of NC_143007.1, read as the reverse complement.
ATCAGCGTTCTGACCATCATTTTTCTTTTTTCGCTGTAGAACCGCCATCCTGTTACAAATGACCCACAAAGGAGAATGACCACGGGTGGTATCGGTAAAATTTTAGTTGTGCCACGTATTCGTTATATTGTTAATTCCTATTTGTATTTATAATGATCATATGTATCAATATTAAGTCTTAATTAAACCGGATAAATTGAAATAATAGTAAAAGTAAAAGTTTTTCTTTTGAAACATGTATGAACTTTCGCATTAGTAGGAAGTAGGATTGTTATAAAAATAAAAGTTATATTTGTTGGCGTAAACTATTTTATTGTAATTTTGGGAAATAAATAATGTCAAAATTGATTACCTACAATAAAACGCAGTTTTATTTTATTACCTACATTACACTATTGTTTTTTTTTAATCAAAACATGTATTTGAAGTAGCAAATATGATATTATGCTGATCCAAGCATTTTCACTCAAAACTAATATCAGTAATGATTTGTAAAAGTAAATTATTTCAAAATACATTTCATAACCAACAAGTAAGAATAATTATTCATACAACAACAAATCAAAAACACTATTTACTATGGAAAAAAAACCAGGAAGGTGAAAAACATATTTACGATTTCGATGCACTCGACTTTTAGTAAAATAATAGGTAAAAATATTATTATGGTTTTGATCACAGACATATCTGTGGTTTTGATTTTAGCTACTAGTATCAGAAAGCTGCGTGTTCAATGCACGTCGGGGTCCCACAACTGTGGAGGAAGGAAGGTAGAATACCTCCATCGAATAAGTGAAGTTTCTCGACATAGGGCGTATTCAGAAAGAAAGCTTGAAACTTATAAGCGCTTATCGGCGCTTGTCATGTTCATATATTTTCCTGTCAGTGCTGTCAACCCGCGCAGGAAAATATATGAACATGACAAGCGCCGATAAGCGCTTATAAGTTTCAAGCTTTCTCTCTGAATACTCCCTTACTCGATTTGCCGGCCGGCCTCAATGAAGATTGTCCGAAAGTTGTATATGTGCTCTGTAACGAAAAAATTTCGCTAGCGCGATTCAGAGTGAGGTGTCGTACAATATACCTAATGAAGTTTTTCATCTTTTTATTTTACTGCAAATACAAAATAAAAATTAAACAATGGTAATGTAAATTCTAAACAAACTACTACCAAAATACAATTAGAACAAAAATCATTTGACTTGTTTATTTCACCCAGAGGCCAGAGGCGGCTCGTGACAAAATTGTATACCTAGGTGTTCACTTGAAATAAAACAACGAAAATACAATAGCGTTCGGGATGATTTATTACAAAAAAATGAGCACCACATTTTATAAATGTCTATAACACTAAAAATTACAAAGTACAGGCTATTTCAAAACGAATTCAATGACTAGGTATCAATAATTAGTAAATCACCGAATTTGCATTCGCGAGCGTAGGTATCCATAGTGTTTGTCACTGACGGTCACTGACCTCTATAACTTATAGTTATAGAGGTCAGTGGTGTTTGTTGTGTAAACATGTATGTATTTGAGTAGTTAGTAGCATATTATATTCTGAATTTCTGATCCATGCCTATTCACTCAAAACTAATAACACTAATGATTTGTAACAGTAAATTATTTCAATAGGTAGGTATTTGAACATTTCCCAACAAGACGTAAGAATAATTATTCGTAGGTATACAAGATACAATAACAAATCTAATACACTATTTATTATTTTATTATTTACTAGCGGTCCGCCCCGGCTTCGCCCGTGGTACATGTTTACGTTTTCTCTCCATAAGAAGTAATAGCTAGAGAGCTAGCGCAAAGCTACCTGTATGTATTTGACCAGACCTGGATTTTTGTGTGTTGATTCCCCTATACCTACTATACATGAGATGAGGAGTCACTAAGCCCAGAGTGGTGGACGGGGCGCGCGCTTAGGTAAGACAGGTGGAAATTTTTGGCGAACTTTGAAACCATTTGACCACGTCTGCCATTTTGATATTTGAAAATAGATTATTATTACTATCGGAAAATAACAATGGCAGACCATTATCACGCGGATAACATTCTGGCAGACACTTATGAAAGTGCTGAAAAAAATACAATTTTGAAAGTATTTGACCAGATCTGCCATTATATATACATATATTTTATTTATTAGGGTCTTAAAAACTTATTTTCGAAACGGCAGACATTTTCATTGCGTACAGACTTCAGCAGACAACAAAACTTTACAGACTTCAGCAGTCAACAAGACTTAGCTTCTACATGGTCAGATGTATATATGTATTACGTTCCCTGACCTTACATCAATGATTTACTTTATTAATGTTTTTATGGTCATTTACATTTAATTTTGAAAACTATGGAATAAAATTTATAAATTTGATGATACAAAACTAAATATACATTTGTAAAGAATCTCAAATATAAAGTTGTGTTGCAAATAACAAATCATCATTTAAATATTTAGTTTATTTCTTTATTTAAGAAACAATTAACAATTACAAAACAACATAAAAAAACACGCATGCATTTATTGAAATGTTCATTCATCATCACTATCGTATGGCGTTGTGTGACTCGTCTTCATAATCCATTGAATCGGATTCTGTAAAAGTAAAACGTAAATTATATAATAAAAGAAATGAGTCATTATAAACTTACCTAGTAAGGCAATGCCTTTGATGTCGCACGATGCCGCCGCGCCGCCAGTGTAGGTACTTCTGCTGCTACATGAAGATATGCTAGGGTTGCAACAAATGGGAAATAAAACAATTGTAATTATTACTATTATGATGTAATCATTTATTCATATTATGTACATTCAAAACAATTGCTATTATTAAATCTGATGTAATTATTTTTTCATAAATATATAATTATTATTAATTATATAATATATTGCACTGTGAAATATTTACGTATCACTTTATTTTTGATGTTCTTAATTGTCTTTTATAAAATTTAAGTGACGCATTCGCATTGGGATCAACAATCCGATAAGAAAAGAATGGAGACAACATATACATAGCTTTGATTTCAATTCTACAGATACAAAATATACAATCTATCTAAAATGATACAACGGATGTTTCCTGCGTTTTCTCGTCAAAATACCGAAACAACGTAATTATTGTATAGTAGTTGGGCGTGAAAGTAAAAAAACAAATGAAAAGTGTTTTCCATATGATTATTTATTAAATTTACGCGATTAAGAATAATTTCAACGATACAATTTAGTAACCGAGAATTCAGAGGATTAAAGAAAATACCTGCCTGATCATTTTATCAAACTCTAAAAGAATTATGGTTATTTCGCATCACTCGGTTTATTAGTTTGGTAATAATTATTAAAGGTAGTTACAACCCTAGCCATTGAGTCGAACGGTAGGCAACACAATATCGACTTTGTGCGGGTACATATGGTACATTTCTTCTTGCTGTGAAGCGTAATTATTATTATTAAGATTTTTTAGGCTATTTTGAATCAGCTGTTCTAATTTAATTCTAGAAATTTATTAAAACGTGATTTTTTTAAAAGTATATTATGAGTTTATAAATACCTCAACCAATAGTTATTGTGTCCTATCCTCATTTCTTTATATCTTGGTAGTTAACTAAAGTGTTAAATTTACATAACCTCAACAACAACATTTACACTGCCACTGCACTAAAACTAAACTAACTAGCTCTCTAGCTATAAGAACCATCCTCGTACTTCAAGGGATATAATAAAAAAAGAATTATCGAAATCGGTTCAGCCGTTCTCGAGTTATGCGCTTACCAACACATTTTGCGATTCATTTTTATATATAAGAAGACTAGCGGTCCGCCCCGGCTTCGCCCGTGGTACATGTTTACGTTTTCTCTACATAAGAACCATCCTCGTACTTCAAGGAATATAATAAAAAAAGAATTATCGAAATCGGTTCAGCCGTTCTCGAGTTATGCGCTTACCAACACATTTTGCGATTCATTTATATATATATATACTAGCGGTCCGCCCCGGCTTCGCCCGTGGTACATAATATTTACGTTTTCTCTACATAAAAACCATCCTCGTACTTCAAGGAATATAATAAAAAAAGAATGATCGAAATCGGTTCAGCCGTTCTCGAGTTATGCGCTTACCAACACATTTTGCGATTCATTTTTATATATAAGAAGAAGACTAGCGGTCCGCCCCGGCTTCGCCCGTGGTACATAATATTTACGTTTTCTCTACATAAAAACCATCCTCGTACTTCAAGGAATATAATAAAAAAAGAATGATCGAAATCGGTTCAGCCGTTCTCGAGTTATGCGCTTACCAACACATTTTGCGATTCATTTTTATATATAAGATAAGATTATGTGAAAATAACCAGGAAGGTGAAAAACATATTTACGAAAACATAGTAACATAATATGGCTGTCGCTACAATAATTATATTTCAATTTTATCTTTTTATACCTAGTAGAACTGGCCGACGAATAAAAAAAATCGTATTAGAATAAATACAATAAATTACGGAACAAAAAAAGGATTGTAACTGAATTAGGTATGTTTGTTTCTGGGCGCACCGTTTTCGACGACGCGACGCGCGACGTAAGCGTATAGGTATAGGTACCTACTTTGCTAAAACAAACTAATAAAATTGTGTGTCTGTCTGAAAATTCGGAAAAGCATATTTTGCAAGTTTGTAATTACTTTGATAGTTTACCGATTTATAATAATTGTAATTGTAATTGTATAATATATAATTTGCAATGTGGTGAAATTTCATAAAAATCACGGGCCAATTTTTTGTTTTGAATCCCACCGAAAATATAATTGCGTTATTAGAATAATTAATTACTATACCTACCCACGATCAATTATTACAATATAGTCTCAAATGCATACTAGAGAAATATTGCAATTTGATTCAATTAAAATGCATAGCATACAAAAATAAATTCACAACACAAGAAATTCCGCGCGCAAATCATAGCGCGTGTCAATGAAATCAAGAATGTTTTATATCAAGCCGACGCGGACGACGACGCGACGCCGAACAAAAGTACCTACGACGGACGACCACGCTTCGAGTTGCCAAACAACATGAGTAATAAATTGTTTACAAAAAAAACAAGTTTTCCATTTTTCTGTATGAGTAGACAGAACTTCAAAACGCCACCTGCTACGGTTTATATTATGAACGATTGTTATAAAAATAAAAGTTATATTTGTTGGTGTAAACTATTTTATTGATCAATAATTTTGGAATTTAAAATTGTCAACATTGATTACAATAAAACGCAGTTTTATTTTATTACACTATTGTTTTTTTTATCAAAACATGTATTTGAAGTACCATATAATATTATGCTGATCCAAGCATTTTCACTCAAAACTTATATCACTAATGATTTGTAAAAGTAAATTATTTCAATATACATTTCATAACCAACATGTAAGAATAATTATTATTATTCCTACCTACAACAACAAACCTAAAACACTATTTACTATGGGAAAATAACCAGGAAGGTGAAAAACATATTATTATTTACGATTTCGACGCACTCGACTTTTAGTAAAATATAGTAGGGAAACATAATATTATGGTTTTGATTTTTGCTACTAGTATAAGAAAACTGCGTGTTCAAACTACTTGTTTGTCTGTCTGAAAATTCGGAAGTACTTTGGTAGTTTACCGATTTATAATAATATTGTATACCTATATCGTTGTTTAAAAAATATTCAAACACAATAAAATATGATATATGTACTGATTTATCACTGGTTTCAGTGATGAACTGATGAGTCAATTATAGCCACTATACTTTCGTCATACGTGTGTATGATTGATGTGATTTGCAACGTGGTGATATTTCAGAAAAATCACGGGTCAAATTGTCCCACCGAAAATATAACTGCGTTATAAGAATAACTATACCTACGATAAATTATACATAATACAATATAGTCTCAAATGCATACTAGTGAAATATTTTATTTGAATCAATAAAATAAAAAAATAAATAAAAAATAATAATAATACAAAAATAAATTCACAACACAAGAAAATCCGCGCGCAAATCATAGCGCGTGACAATGAAATCAAGAACTTTCGAGCCGACGCGGACGACGAAGGAGCCTAACAAAAGTACCTACAATCATAGGCGGCTCGTGACAAAATTGTATGGCCGTGTTCACTTGAAATAAAACAACGAAAATAGGTACCTACAATAGCGTTAGCAGTACAAAAAAAATGAGCACCACATTATAAATGTCTATTTATACACTAAAAATTATAGAGTATTTCAAAACGAATTCAATTATTATTTAGCAATAATTAGAAAATCCCCGAATTTGCATTAGTGATCGTATTCATAGTGTTTGTCTACACTAATATTATAAAGAGGAAAACTTTGTTTGTTTGTTTGATTGTAATGAATAGGCTCATAAACTACTGGACATTTTACCAATGTTTGCAAGTTTGTGATTACTTTGATAGTTTACCGATTTATAATAATTGTATACTTATATCATTGTTTAAAAATATTCAAACACAATATGATATAGGTACTGATTTATCACTGGTTTCAGTGATGAACTGATGAGTCAATGTTAGCCACAATACTAATCACTTTCGTCATACATGTGTATGAACTATGATTGATGTGATTTGCAATGTGGTGAAATTTCATAAAAATCACGGGCCAATTTTTTGTTTTGAATCCCACCGAAAATACATATATTACTAATTGCGTTATTAGAATAATTAATTACTATACCCACGATCAATTATTACAATTTACAATATAGTCTCAAATGCATACTAGAGAAACATTGCAATTTGAATCAATTAAAATGCATAGCATACAAAAATAAATTCACAACACAAGAAATTCCGCGCGCAAATCATAGCGCGTGTCAATGAAATCAAGAATGTAATTTTATATCAAGCCGACGAGCGACGACGCCGAACTAAAGTACCTACAGTACCATTTACCTTCAGTGTACAATACAGTTTACAGACCTACGACGGACGAACAATAATGAGTAATAAATAAAAAAAAACATAGTTTCTAAGGTCATTAGTTTTATTTTATTTTATTGTTATTTTCTTTGAACGATTGGAAATGAAATTACTCAATTTTTACACAGAACTTTGATTTATTAGAATTATGCTCATTATGCATAAGATAACGAACGCGAATGCACGACATCTAGCGCGTCAATGTCTAAACATCGCCTTTCGTTTAGACATTGACGCGCTAGATCTGTAATAAGTATATAGTCTATGCGCTAGATGTCGTGCTTTATGTCGTGTTTCGCTTGGCAAAAGTCACGCACACTACTGTAGAAGTGTCAAATTTTTCCGGTATTTTACTGTTGTTTTTCTAAGTAAATATTGTAAATTATTGATTAAAAAGGTCGAACGCGCACACATTTCATTATAGAGAAGTGATAAAATGATTAGTTTTAAAGAAATAGTGTCTGTGTTAAGTGTTTAGAGGTAATCAAAAATGTATGGAGGGACGGTCGGAACATCAACCTTAAAGAGGAAGGTTTAGTATATAATTTATTAGGTTTGGGCTGTGAGTTGATAGATCACTATGCCAGTCACCTTTGAATGATACATATTTAGATACTATTTTAATTCTGTTAAACTGCTCAATTCGGCTCTACCTGCTTACTTATAGTTTAAAATAAATAAAATAAAATGTTTAACAATTCATCACAAGTTTTCAGATAAAGTTTATTCAATTATAAACCATTTCTTTTATAACTGAGATAAAAGTCGTGTTACTTACACACTATAATAACTGCGATTATCGTTATATTTTGTATTTCGGATCCTCTTTAAAGATTTTGCCATTTATCTCTGTATTTTCATATTTATTTGTAAAATTTTGTGTTAATTTAAGTGTATGGCAATAAATGTTTTTTTTTTCTATCTTTCGAATAAAAAAACAATTGATTATTCAACGATTATAGCTGCCATACCTAAAAATTACATTTACAAAAAACCCGTAAACTAATAACCCTTTCTCTTGTTTCAGGATTAGTGACAATGTGTTAGTGGAGTGTGTGTGTGTGATCATGTGTGGAGTTCATACGAGTGCTGGATGTTAGGTGTAACTGAAGGTAAGAATACAACGTCTATTATTATTTCTTCGTCTACGTTGCCTGGTAGAAATCGCTTAGTAGCGATAAGGCTGTATATTGTATAACATAGTGCCTGTTTCTTTTGTGTATGTATTTACTTGGTGTTGAATAAAGTGTATTTACTATTTATTATTATTATTACTTAAAACAGTATTGCAATAAGAAGCCTATGCGCTTATAGGCTACTAGCTTTCCGCCCGCGGCTTCGCCCGCTTTGACTAAAACCTAATAAATTATATAATACTAAAACCTTTCTTTTGAATCACTATCTATGAAAAAAACCGCATCAAAATTCGTAGTTTTAAAGATTTAAGCATACATAGGGACAGAGAAGGCGTAGTGAAGATACTTCATCAGGCTAAAACCAATAGGAGCGGAGCAATGCAGGTAGATCCGCGGGGCACAGCTCGTAATAAAATAAAAAAAATTACAGTTTACTAACTAAAAGCGTGAATGACACGTAATTTAGTGATGAGAATAAGAATTAATTTATATATGTATATGTATTAACATGATTTATTCATAGAAGCTGTCTGCTTGTATACCAAGAAAAAATGGTCGAAATTCGTTTTCGCACACAATATTTTACGCGCTCCACTTCACGTATCGACTATCGAGATGAAAGATACATTTGACAAAATATCTTTATTGTAACAGGCAAAAATCTTATGTATTATATTATGTATTCTAACTAGCATAGTTTAAGGAAACCTGCATAGGGCTCGTTCCCGTGGGCTTTCCGGGATAAAACCTACTTTGTGTCAGTTGTCGCATCTCAAACATTAACTTTGCAAACTTATTAACTTACCAAATTTCTTTCAAATCGGTTCAGTGGTTAAGGCATGAGAAGGGACAGACAGACGAATAGAAAAGTTACTTTCGCATTTATAATATTCAAAAATAGGGATATATCATTAGAAAACGTACAGGAAACACTAAAATAGGTGTAAGACAATCCAATGCGTAATCCATACTAATATTATAAATGCGAAAGTAACTCTGTCTGTCTGTCTGTTACTCAATCACGCCTTAACTACCGAACCAATTTGCATGAAATTTGGTATGGAGATATTTTGATACCCGAGAAAGGACATAGGATAGGTTTTATCCCGGAAATCCCACGGGTTTTTCTTTGACTTCGCGAGCAAAGCCGCGAGTAGAAAGCTAGTAAGATGCATATAAACATTAGACCCATTCATAATCTTTCTTATATATAAAAACTAGCGACCCGCCCCGGCTTCGCACGGGTGCAATGCTGATACTAAATAAACTACAGGAAAACTGTGAACGTTGTATATAAAAAAATAGCGGCCCGCTCCGTCTTTGCACACGGGTATAAAATAGGTATATAGCCGGGCGGCCGGCCAGTACCGCCGCAAATGCTACGTCCCGCAATTTTTAAATCTGTAATATCTTCGAAAATATTCACTTAAATCATACGGTGTAAAGGGCCATATAGATCTATATTAAATGAACAATGTATTGAAGGTATTTAATTGGTTAAGGATTAATGCTGTATTGGTTAAAATCGCATCGAAAATTAGCCATTATTTGTCGTAAAAAGTAAATGACAAAAAAAAGTTATTGTGGGTTATCCATAAGAGATAGACATATACCATCGCGGACTTTTCTATAGACCTTTTCAATGTGTATAATACTTAGTACATTATTTTGATAAAACTCGTAGGGTTCAGCCTGCGTTTGCAATGTAAGCGGAAAAAATGTAATTTTTTACGACATCACATTAGAAACCTCAAAAATAACAGTACTTCTCCACTATTTAATGGATGTTATTATACATATAAACCTTCCTCTTGAAACACTCTATCTATTAAAAAAAACCGCATCAAAATCCCTTGCGGAGTTTCAAAGATTTAAGCGTACAAAGGGACATAGGGACATAGGGACAGGGAATGCGACTTTGTTTTATACTATGTAGTGATGAATCGCAAAATGTGTTGGTAAGCGCATAACTCGAGAACGGCTGAACCGATTTCGATAATTCTTTTTTTATTATATTCCTTGAAGTACGAGGATGGTTCTTACGTAGAGAAAACGTAAATATGTACCACGGGCGAAGCCGGGGCGGACTGCTAGTCTTCTTATATATAAAAATGAATCGCAAAATGTGTTGGTAAGCGCATAACTCGAGAACGGCTGAACCGATTTCGATAATTCTTTTTTTATTATATTCCTTGAAGTACGAGGATGGTTCTTATGTAGAGAAAACGTAAATATGTACCACGGGCGAAGCCGGGGCGGACCGCTAGTATTATATAAAGTTAATTGTTATTATGTTCCAAATAAAGAATTTTTGAATTTTGAATTTTTGAAAGTACTTCGTTAATTACTGTTTTTATATGAACAAATCAACTTGAACACAATATACGATTCTATAAAGGACATACAGACAAACAGTTGTAACGAAAGATTTGATTGTTTGTTTGTTTAAATTGAATAGGCTCCGAAACTACTGCACCGATTTCAAAAAATATTTTACCATTAGACTCCTATATTATCCCGATGAGCATAGGCTATGGCTTTATGATGTTTTTATCCCGGGTCAACCTGTGCGGAGCAGGGACGAGCGACTAGTATAGATAACACTATCACTACATGGTATAAAACAAAGTCGCTTTCTGTCTCTATATCTCTATATTTTATGCTTTAAATCTTTAAAACAACGCATCGGTTTTTGATGCGGTTTTCTTTAAGTTATTATTCTCGAAAGGTTTTAGTACAAATTTATTAGGTTTTAGACAAAGCGGTAGATACTAGATAATAGTATACATATTATATACTAGCTTTCCGCCCGCGGCTTCGCCCTCGTTTTCAAAGAAAAACCCGTTCCCGTAGGATTTCCGGGATAAAACCTATCCTATGTCCTTTCTCGGGTATCAAAATATCTCTATATCAAATTTCATGCAAATTGGTTGAGTAGTTAAGGCGTGATTGAGTAACAGACAGACAGACAGAGTTACTTTCGCATTTATAATATTAGTATGGATGTAGTAAGGTATCGCATTACTAAATATTTATCAATCAAGATTGACTATTACATAGTCGAAATTTGATCAGAATTAGCGAGATAATAACACTGACGAGATCTGGACCAAAGTGAGTCATAAAACGATTGAATGACATCATATCTGGAAAATTGTGACCTAATTTCTAGGTATTCGTAGATAATCGAGCTAGATTTAATGCCGCTAGAATGTTTTATACTATGGACTAGTTATTGTCTGCGACTTTGTGTAGGCTATATGTTAAATAGGTTTTTCTTGTAGATAACTTCCAAGTACAATATTTTATTTAGTTTTTAGTGTTTGTTGTCCTCTTTATTGAATTCGGTTAGTGATCCCTACAGTAAAAGCAGAAATCGGTTCATCAATTTCAGAGACAAGCCGAAACATACAACAAAAACATCGTATCTTTATCTATCACAAAAAACCGTTTTAAACCCGTTAAATAATCCAAAATCGTCTATTTCCTACCGTTTGTCTGTGACTTACCTTGTTACCGCGAGGTGAACGACCTGCTGACTTCACTATATTTGAAGTAATCCTGAGTTGACACGACCGACGCGTTAATTATCTGGCTTAACCGACTTTAAAAATGAGGTTCACAATTGAACTGTATTGTTTTGTAATTGACCCATCTTCTATATAATTAAAATGAACCGCTATATGTGTTGCTAAGCGCATAATTGCAACATTTGCAACGGCTGAACCGATTTCGTTAAGACTTTTTTTTATAATATTCCTTGAAGTACGAGAATGGTTCTAATGGAGAGAAAACGTTAACATGTACAACGGGCGAAGCCGGAGCGGACCTCTAGTACTCATATATGTATTATGTATTTTTTAGATTTACCTACATGGAAGTTGTCATTTACCACTCTCATAAATGTGACCAAATTTTTGCTTTTGCTCTTTAGTTGAGTATCACGATTCTTTATTGAAAAATGTCGTATTTCATGTGAAATTTAAATTTAATCCAACTCTGAGTAGTTTTTCAGTCATTATTAACAAAACATCTTGCATATTTGATATTATATCGTTACGTACTTTGCTTTTAATGTTTATAATTTGTTTTTTATTGATGTGTTATTTCTTGTAGTGTAGCAAAAATTATGCTAATCAAATGCCATTGCCATGCATACAAGCAACGAAAATTGAGAAAAAACATTAGGATCGGGAAGTGACAGAGAACAAAGAAAATTCAATATTCTACATAGTTACGCTATGTGCTCTATATATTGTAGAAAAGTGTACCTAACGGAGACGGTTACATACAAACTTACAAACATATAGGTGAAGCTAATAAATGCGTGTTAATAAAAGACTATATTCTATAACTATAGAAATTAGAACCTGGTTTTAGCTATATAAATAAATAAATATTTCAGGACAATTTTCACACACGGCACGATCTGATCCCATACTAAGCTTTCGCTTGTGTTATGGAAAGCAGATGGCTGATAAACATACGTATAAATAATTTTAAATAAATACTGATATTGTTCGATACATTTCTTCCAAATTGTAAAAACTAGAATTCTATACTGCAAGTGGGTTGATATAACTGACGTCAGAAACAGAACCTAACCTAGGTCAATTGGCATACTTTCTCCACGCTGCGAATCGACCTTCAATGCGAAGGGTCGAACTAGACTTTGACCCTGGCTTTGCTCGCATTATTTAGTTAGGAAATATCTATTTTTAAGACGTTTATATTATTCAACCTATCTACACCTTTTTACATATAATATCATTGCATCTAGTTTTGATGTTTTCAGACGTTTCAATGTGATGGAATAAGAAAATACAAACAATATTATGAGATCACATTATTGAAAATCTCTGCATATATTTGGAAGTCTACAATTTAGCTGTTGTTATGCAAATTAAATACGTAATCATAGTGAAATAAAGATGATTATTGTTTACTTCCTTTGTCTTTGGTTATGTAAACATTACCGTATGCAAAAGTGTGTAATATTATGTAAATTATTATTTATTATGCATAGTTGATTATGAATGAACAGAACATCCTACAAGCAGTTCGATTTCACGAGATATTAATAGATTTGAATATTTAGAAATTTAAAACTCAATTTTTTTAACTTACAATTTTTTCAGAATATTCACCTTTGTTTATATTTTCCCTTATGTATGTTACCGACTCCTTTAAGGATGGTTACATTTTGACCGACTTTAAACTGTTAAACATATAGATTTTATTCAATGTTATCATCAGTCAACTTACGATCAGTGACACAATAATTTTATGAGTTCATCTGATGAACACGTGTTTTTTAAACTACAATGACTACATATATTACAATTTGGATAGCCGGTAGTCAAAATAAGAGCATATTCTGAAGCCTCTCACCCGCCTTCTTTCTGCACGTATCGCGATGATATATTCTTAAAATTAGGTAAATTAAAAAAAAAATACGTATTATTATTGAGATAACTAATTTCTGTTGGCTTTAAATTTTTCAATAACTATATATTTTCCATTTTTTTTCTCTGAGTGATTTTATAAAATTAGGCTCATAAGACTCATCTTGCTAATTTATGTATTTGTGAAACAGATCATGCTATTTAGTATTTTTGTTTTAAATAATTTTTTTTTCTGTATTTCAGGAGTGGTATGGATAAGGAGACGGGGGAAGGCGGTGATGCGACCGCCAAGCCACCGCCCGATGGCCAGTTTGATCCCTCTGGACTCTTTGGAGGTAAAAATATGGTTTTTATAATAGTTATACTAGACTAGCAAACCGGGCGAACTCCGTTTCGCCACCAGAGACACCTTTTATTTGCTATAAACCTCACGGAGCCCGAGACCTTTCCAACGAATGCAAAACCGTGGAAATCGGTTCATGCCGCGTGCGTTCTGGAGTTATAGCGTCAGGAAGGAAAATCCGACTTATTTTTATATAGTAGATTTTCCGCCTGCGTTTCCAAAGAAAAACCCTTTTTTTAAGTCAACACCATAGTGCCTTGTTATTTAGATTTCTATGGTTAACACGAACGTATTTCTATTAATTCATTTCAATATTAACTCTTACCTCGTCTTGATCGATTTTATGAGTTTCCAATACGTTTATTATTATGTGTATTTAATAAAACAAAGGGCACCTAAAATTATTATTAACTAGCGGTTTGCCCCGGCTTCGCCCGTGGTACCTACATGTTTACGTTTTTTTTCATAAGAACCATCCTCGTACTTGAAGGAATAGATTCCGCAGCGCACGCGATGACAGAATTTTTATTAAGGAATTTTTTACACCTTGGGTTACATTATTGCATATTTGGTAAGGATCTCTATTTTTTTTGAAAATGCAATATAGCCTATGTTGCTCAGTGAAGATGCAGCTTTCTAATGGTGAAAGAATTTTTGAAATCGGTCCAGTAGTTTATGCGTGAAAACCATACATACATACATAATTACAAACCTTTCCTCTTTATAATATTATAGTATAGATAAATATTCATCTACTCCACTTTAAAACAACGTTGAAAGTAAACTTATTTTCAATTAGGACTTATCCTTACATTATGGGTACTAATATCCATAATTTATTACATTCGTAAAATATAAATGTACCTATATTATTAATTAATTGCAAATATGCGATCATAAAAATCACAATAAAAATAGTTTTCAATTCCGTTTATTTTATGACAACGACCTTTATATCTAATCTGTGACTGCTCTAAGTTATTCTAGAATTTTCTATTCGTTCGATTATTAATATAAATGGACATTAACTTATTTTGTACTTTAGATGCGTTAATTATAATATACTAAAACCTTCCTCTTGAATCACTCTATCTTAAAAAAAACCGCATCAAAATCCGTTGCGTACTTTTAAAGATTTAAGTATACATGGAGAACTACAACACTACTTACTTAGGTACAGCTATTCCTACAATCAATATCAACTTACAGACATATTACATGTCACAGCAATGTAACATAAATTAGTCATAATAAAGACTTCCTGAAAAAGACATATTCGCCAAAATAGCCTTGTCACTGTATCGCTCCTTACACGATCATGTCAATGTGTGCCAACTAAAGAATTTATGGGGTACATCCACGATGCACGCGTCATGCAAAAATGCACTCTTTTGCCTATATAATAAAGTCTAATATCAATCACCGCTCAAACACCATAAGTAAAACCGACGCAGGTTATTGAACTTGTACATTGCGAGAAATGTATTTGCTGATTGAGTAATCTCTATTGCTGAGCAATAAGGTTGATTTTTGATTGATACATAGTTTAGGTAGTTACGGAATCGATGGCTGTTGATTTTCAGATGTATCATCTTTTGTCTGATTCTACGGTTGCAATTGAGGAAAGTAAATTATATTTGTATTGATCAAATCAGTCAATAAATGTGTGTTAATATTATATAGAAGTATTTGATTGTTGACTCGAAAATTTAGAATTGTTGTGTTTTATTTATTGGTTTGTCTCGTCGAAAAATAGTTAAAATACTTTCTCTATAAATGAAGACTTACATACTTTTATCACGGTCTTTTATGTTGAAAAATAACCAGTAGTTCCTATGTTTATTTTTATAGTCTTCTATACATATAATAAATCTGTAGAAGGGTCAATTCTGTACATTGAAAATATTGAAAAAATAAATAGCAGGGGGTGTTACTGGATCGATACCAAACCCAAATATGTGATTAAAAAATTTTTTGTTTGTCTGTCTGTCTGTATGTGAAGGCATCACGTAAAAACTAACGGTTTGATTTCGATGAAACTTGGTATAATTATACCTTATTATCCTGGGCATAAAATAGGATACTTTTTATCCCGGAAAAATACGTAGAAATAAATAAATCTTAATTTTTCCGCGCGGATAGAGTCGCGGGCGGAAGCTAGTATTGAATAAACTTTAAAAAACCATTTTGCACGACTCATGATGCGAAGCATCAGAGAGTGCTTTTTTATTTATTTATGTAAACATAACATATGTTTATATAAGTAGTTTAATATACCTTTTCAGAATACATAATATCTTCAATACAAGAAAAAAACTCGATAATAGTTCACCGTTTTTAACGCTTTATTTTTATACGCATTGCTTTATATTATATAGTTTTAAGCACTTAACAAGTCAGTATTTTTAATTAATTTATTTTACATTTATACAGTACATTTTTTTTGTGTGTATCTGCATAATCGTAACACAATCGATATTTCTAAATTAACAAGTAACTCCGTTGTCATTGTATTCAATATAATTTTAAATTCCTTATGTCGATATTAAATAATATCTATATTTCAAATTACTATTGAACCTTTGTATGTACTATATCGAGAAGGTACAGGCTGCTGAAACAGGGAAAGCTACATTAGGTACCATATTTTGTGTAATGTCCCTTGTTCCATAACCTTATCAATAATCATTAACCATGTTCATTCTATACTAATATTATAATTTATAAAGCTTGTTTGGTAATGTTTAAAGTTTGTTTGTTTGAACGCGCTAATCTCAGGAACCGGACCAGTAGGGTCCGATTTGAAAAAATTTTTCGGTGTTAGATAGCCCATTTATCGAGGAAAGCTACATTACGGTCCATATTTTGTGTAATGTCCCTTGTTCCATCACATTATCAATTATTATTAATCTTGTTCAATGAATGATTTTTATTTTTACTTTATTCCAGCATACTGGGGTCGCGATGGCGGCAGCGGGGCAGCACAAGCACAAGCGCAGGCACAAGCGCAGGCCGCTCTGTTCGGCTTCGGGTCGCGCTACCCGCCGCCAACCACGCTGGGGGTCGCTGCTAACCAGGCGGCTTCGTTGGGGCTGCATCCCGCTGCAAGTGAGAATTTTTATATAATAATTAATAATAATAATTTATTTATTGACGTGACAACGTCTTATAATTCGATAGCGCCGGCTGCACGCACGAAAAAACATGACTCATGCGGCGTTACCTCGCTTTGAGGCGTTCCATGTGGCTTGAAGTGCGAGCGAGAGCGCGGAACGAGCGACAAAGAAGCACAATCGGACGTTGTCACGTTCAACTATCGTCAGTAAACCGACTTTACAGATAACCAATTTGTATTGAAACATCATTGGTCCACTTGTTAGTAACAATATTCTTATACCTATGACCTATGTTAGTAAAGATACATAATTTTATTCTAGTCAATAAGATATTATATGTAAATAGTGATAGGTCTATTACACCTTATTGTTTGTTTAAATGCTCTTATCGCCTGAACTACGAATGATTTCATTATTAAGTAATTTTTACGGTTGAGTATGTAATACTGTCTAGGTATCAGTTGTTTGAAATTTTAAAGCGTTTTCTCGGGAACTTCCATTAATGCTTTTAAAACATAATATGTGTATAATAAATAATAACACACCGTGTTAGCACAGCTTGAATTATAGATTTAATTTCTTAAAGTTTTAACCTTAAGTTAAATGCAGTTTTCTAAACAAGTGCACGATAAAATTTTTAAGCTATTGCATAGCTTCTATCGCGGGCCTTGTAACTTAAGAATTTATTGTATTGTGATGAATAAAGATTTATTTAATTAAATCCAGGTGCAGCCTGGTGGTCCATGGCATCACATCTCGCGGCACAAGATTATTTAGCACGGTTACAAGCATCTGGGCTCAACTTCCCCCCACTTGGCGACCCGTATGCAACACTATCCGCCCTATCTGGGGGAGCCAAGCCGAAACAGCACAAACAGACGGGACGGAATGAGAGGTGAGCTTCTAGAACGTTCTAGAATGTTTGGTAGTGGAAAGTACTACAATACAAAATGTTAATATGCTTAATTTCCCCCCACTTGGCGATCCGTATGCAACACTATAATAAGACACAGCATAAACGTATGGGACGGAATGAGAGATGAGCTTCTAGAACTTTCACAATATTTTTATTTGGTGTAAAATCGTAACACGTGAAGCTTAACATGTACGGCAACGTCGCGCTCAACGTTGTCAGTACGCGACGTTGCCAGTTGGCGCGCAAATTGACAATCCTCAAATGAGAACTTTTCAAATGTTTATCAACAAGTTGTTAAACAAATGCTAGGTTATTTAATGTTATTGAAATATAGTTTAAATATTAATAGGTTAACTAAATTTATAGGTAAACTTATTTTACTAATGAACTATAATAGCAATTTCCATATGGACATAGTCACGGTTTAAACCTAGCATTAAAAATAATTATCATTTAACTAATTTGGAACTGGAATGTAGTTACATTTCACAAAT
Organism: Colias eurytheme; assembly: GCF_061535395.1. Taxonomy (NCBI): domain Eukaryota; kingdom Metazoa; phylum Arthropoda; class Insecta; order Lepidoptera; family Pieridae; genus Colias; species Colias eurytheme. The sequence continues at coordinate 4,565,586 of NC_143007.1, read as the reverse complement.
TCCTATAACATATACCCAAAAATTATATTAGTCATTGTTTTTCAATTAGACATTTTATGTAATTATATGATACAATTCTTATTTATTTTTTTCATGCAATATAAAATGAATAAAAACGTTCATCATACACAAAGTACATATAATAATGATTTTAATGTTTCAGGTCAGGCAGATCGAGTACATCGTCAAGTGTGTCGAATAAAGATAAGAGTCCATCAACTAGTACCAATTCACAGCATAATATGAGTGATTGGGGTATGTAATAATTTTTAAAGCTTCTTCTAGAAATTAAAATGTTTAATTGTCATTTTTATTACTTAATGCAGAATCAAATATGAGTAAATAATGAGATTATTGTTAACAAATATTAACTTGAAAATCAATTCCTTATTAAAGTAAGTGCATATACATAACACCTAGATTTTCTAATAACTAGCTGTTTAGCCCATATTACACAATAAAGATGTCTCTGTTGTGTAAAAATCATTTTTTTAGATTAGCTACTCAGTCTTTAATGTCCCCTAGTGGGGTAAGGGGCAGATGCATTATACATCTGTTTCACTGATCGATTTTCTTTAGGGACAAGTAGGTGATCAGCCTTCTGTGTCCTACCAGACCGAGACATTTTTTTTCTTCGTTTCCACCGGGAATCAAACCCAGGACCCCTCGGTGTTACGCTCACGCGTCAACCACTGTACCGAGGAGGCGGTCATATATTAAAGTATTACTAGCGGTCCGCCCCGGCTTCGCCCGTGGTACCTACATGTTTAAACTATCCTATCTCTCAAGTTGGACATGGTGTGCGAATTTTATTATAATCGGTTAAGTGGTTTAGGAGTCCATTGAGGACAAACATTGTGACACGAGATTTATATATTTAGATAGGAATTGTTTAATACTATTTTCTAATATAATAATTAACATTACAGCATCAACATACGGCTTCCCAAAAACATCATCACCGTCCACAATGGCATCTCAATCGCTATCAAGTCTCGCTTCACTCAATAACTTAGCGCAGCAGCCCTTGCAGAGTAAGCCGGTTAGCAAGCCTCAAGCACCGCCTAGCAGTGAGTTTCTGATTTTTATATGTTACTAACTTTTCGCCCGCGTTTTCAAAGGAAGGATTTCCGGGATAAAACCTATCCTATGTGTTAATTCAAATTACCCTCTATATGTGTGCTAAATTTCATTATAATCGGCTCAGTAGTTTATGCGTGAAAACCATACATACATACATACAAACCTTTCCTCTTTATAATATTAGTATAGATAAAAAAAAAAATTCAGTAAAATAAAGTGACATTGAGTACAAAATTTTAATTAGTGTAATATTAATGTCCCCTTTTGCTTTCCGATAAACTGATCGCCTAATACTATAAATAAAATATGTATAAATATTTCAGATAATTTTTTGCACATGTTATGATTGGATCCCATACTAAGCTTTCATTTGTGTTATAGAAACCAAATGGCTGTTAGACATACATATATAAATTTAAATTAATACTTATATAGATAATTAACACCCAACCAAAGAGCAAACATTGATGTTGATCACACAAATATTAATTGTCCTGGGTGGAAATTGAACCCACGCCCACTGGCTTGCAAGGCAGGGTCACAACCAACCAAGCTAACCAGTCAATTATAAAATTATTACCTATTTGTGGTTTTTTCTGACACATAAGCAAAATTTTTATTTAAATTAAATCTATTTTGGGGATATAACATTTCAAAAATTTACTTATAGTTTAATTATTCATCATACACTAAGAAGGGATATTTCGCATGTTGTGTACCTATGTAATTTTTACTACTTTTAAAACAGATTCAATTCTCACTATTTATTTATAAAATTTAAGTAATTGCAGATATATAACCTACAACTTACCTCATCTATTCCTCTTACAAGCACAAACAGAACTAACCATTATCTTTTTTACAGGAAAATCGTCATCAATGAAAGACAAGGAGCGTGACTTGTCAGTACTACGCAGCGAGTTGATGTTGGCTCAAGCGGCTGCTCAGGGAGCTTATCACGCAGCAGTAGCAGCTGCTGCTAAGGGGAAGGTACTTAATAAATAAACAAATAAACTAGCTATTGCTCGCAGCTTCGCTCGCGTTAGAAGTATTATAATGACTTAGGTATAGTTTTTTGAAGTGAAAACTTCTTTAGCGGCGTTGGGTATAAAATCTTAAACTCGTAAAAGCGTAAGACGGATTTTTTTTTATTTTTTTTAGGCCTTATATTCCTTGCGTAAGACGGATACCATTCCAAAATATCAAACATGCTCAACGTTAATAATCAAGTTTTCACTTCTGCCGGCACTCCCCCAGTGCAACCCGTCTTTTTATTTTCTTATAATAATTTTTGTTTTTTACATCATTTTTATTTTGTTTCAGAACATGCCGCTATATCCTTTTGGAATGCCGGGTTCTGATAAAGATCGCCGTGGACTCGACTCGCTTGCTGGATTACCGCATAACTTGCTTAGGTATTACTTTATATAATTTTAAATTCAATTTAATAAGTGCTATTTAAGTATTTGATTGCAAAATAATGTAGAAGGAAAAAGTGATGATTTTCATTCCCTAAATTATAATTAGTTTCTGTTAAAAATGATGAATTTTGAAGTTAAAGTAAACAAAGAGAGAAATAAAGCAGTGATGTTTGAACACTGTTTTCATTTTTATCAAATGTATTGTATATTTGAAATTGTAAAATTGATCTAAAAGTTTCATAAAGAGGTGATTGTTTATTTTGCATGTAATTACATATATATATTTCCAAATATAATAAACATTATAGTATCTACTTATATCTATAGTATATTACCTTTTGTAGAAAAACAATTATTGAATGTTATTTCTTCTTTAGTGCTGCATTGGAAGGAGGGTATGATTAAAAACAACATAATTTTTAGTTAATTATATCAATAGTATTATTATATTTTATTCAACTATATTTTCTTATGCCTTATAGTGGCTAAATTATTTTTGGAATTATTCTTGTTTTGAAGATTTTGTTTAATATTTACGTTGTTTTATTTTAAATAATCTTATAATTGACTTATTAATCAGGTAAATGTATAATAACAAATTATTTTTGTTTTTAGTGACCCGGCGTCGGTGTTGGGTGGAGTACGACTGCCCCCTGATACTGAAATTATTAAATATACCTCCTCTTTAACTGGGCCTAAGGTAAATAATATTATTTACTAAGTATTTCTTAATTTCTACGAAAGAAGATATATTTTTAAAGCGACACATAATTAGGTATAATATTTCACAAATTATACAATAAATAAAATGTAATTTTTTTTAAATTATATAAAAAATTAAATAATAATTATTTATTTGGTCCAAATTGCGGCATTCTCTCGAGTAGACGAGGTCTTTGTAGTATCTGGCTCTGCATACAAAAAAATGCCGGCGTAGTCATATTTCATACATCAACACTTCAACTTTGAATGAATCCATCACGAATTTTATATCCGTCCATAAAACCGATTATTATCGAGATATCCAGAAAAGGATTTCTGGTATAACCGACTTTAGAGACACTTGCAGCAAAATATCATTCGGATTATTATAATTTACTGAAAAATTTAATTCACCTCATTAATGTTGAAAAGAAAATTAATCTAAGTAGATGCAGCAATGGAGCAAATATACAAGTACCTACATAGAAGAGAATGATGATTGCCAATTTACCATGCAAAAGTTGAAAAACGTCATCACTACAGAGCATATCCCGGTAGAAAAAACTATTAAAAAACGACTAATAGAACGCTTTCACGATGATATTATCATTTCAACTAAATATTTGATGTAGGCAACAATGTAGGTAATTGTAATATATTTAAATAAACAGATAAACAGATTTGGTACTAATATTTTTTTTTTCTTTTCATTAGTCGTAATTAATTTCCTTATTTTTTTAAATGTACTCAATAGAGTACGTTTAATTTATAATTAAACCGGCCGAGAAATTCCATTGTACATAGCAGTTGTGGCTCTGCTCTCCCCTCCAAGTTTTTCTATCTGTTCGAGATCCCTACTGCTATTTTTATACACAGGTATCTTTGAAAAATATTCCTATATGTCTACTCGAATAAAAAAAAGAAATACTGTTTAAAGTGAAAATATATGGTCAAACATTAATTTTTCATAACATTTTTTTTTAACAACGAAACAATGGAGTGCACAAAAAAAATTGGGTAAACATTGCAATTTATAGTTTAAAAAACAATATCCCACATCGATCATATTAATTCATTCACTATAACTCTAATCCGAGGTTATACGGTTTTGAATGCTCCAGGCACTATATTATACGTACCTACAGGTACAGTCGTATTTTTGAAACGTGTCGAATAAATAAGTTTTTTAAGCACTTTTCCCTAGAAGTATGGCAAATAATATAATAATGGACACATTTTATCTAATACTTTCCAAAAATCCAAATGCAATACTGGTATATATCGTTTAGCGAAAAAAAAAATGCTGATTTTCGGCGGTATGGCGACCATTTTAGTCCGGGATACATCGCCCATTTTTGCAAGTGATTACTATCAAGCTAATTTTTCGTGAGTAGCTTTATTTTGATGAGATGCCCAATAATTTCATGTACGAAACTCTGGATTGTGGTAGCTTACAGAGGTAACAAGGATAAAAATTTTTGATTTGACGGTTCTCAAATATTTATTACGCAATTTGTAGGACAATATGTCTGTTGGATTATATAAGTATTAAATAAGTGAAAATAAAAAAATCAGCAGGTTAGTAATCATTTATGATGACTTCGTTATCGATACACATTGGAAAGGGGGACTCTTTGATCAAACCATAGATTTTGTAGGACAAATATTTTTTCGAATAATTTAGATAATTATCTTGAGATTGAACAAAAAAAAACATTCAGTTAGTAATTAATATTTGAGAACCATCAAATCAAAATATTTTATCCTTGTTTCCTCTGGTAGCTACCACAATCGAGAGTTTTGTACATGAAATTATTGGGCATCTCATCAAAATAAAGCTACTCACGAAAAATTAGCTTGATAGTAATCACTTGCAAAAATGGGCGATGTATCCCGGACTACAAATGGTTAAATTTTTTTTAAATCAAAGCATTCACGTCGGTATTGTGGGCTCTAAATCACAATGGAAAAGCATGGCATGACACTACCGCGTCCTTCTTTTTTATGGGCTATCGGTAAATCCTAAAACTAATGTGTTACAAATCGTTTGACTTCCGTAATTTATCCGATGAGTTCGACTTAAGCCCACGCGACTAGTCTGCCGGTACCACTGTTCTGACCATCATTTTTCTTTTTGTCATTGCGTTCTAAGACCCCTGTAGAACCGCCATCCTGTTACAAATGACCCAAAATTTTGTGTCAGTATCTCCCGGCCTATAGTATATGGATTGTTTAGGACGCAAAATATACGATAGAACAGCAATTAATCTTTTTTTAACAATATTCAAGGCACAGGGAAAGTCTGGTTACTGTTTTATTAGAGCCAGCGCGCACGAGCAACTTTGTCTCCGCAACTATTTTGTCTCCGCAACTATTTTGTCTCTCCACCCATGGGCTAGTATGAAAGTGCGCGCACGTAGCGACGCAACTCCCCATACAAATTGATGGGAGAGACAAAATAGTTGCGGAGACAAAGTTGCTCGTGCGCGCTAGCTCTTATAGGTAATTGTGTTTTCTGATAATATTTTACTGTCAAAAATTATCGACACTGGATATAATTCAATGACGCCTTTCAAAAACAAAACTAATTTACAAACAGATTTTTATATCTTTACATACCTATTTTAAACCTTCATTTCATGAACTGCTCATGTAAATACCTATTACAATCTAGTTTAATTTAACAAAACATTCAATTCGGACATTTTTAGCGTTATTTTGCAAAAAAAAACCGCACGTACAGTCCCCCGTCCGAGTCGAACTGACACCGTCAACTTTCGTCGAAAATATACAAATGAGGTGAGGTTTTATGTGGGTTTCATTATAATTTCGAGTTTTTTCTTGATAATTTAACGATAATAATGAAAATTGAAAAAATAAAGAATACAAGTTATTACAAATATCATAACATATTTTTTGGTATAAATTTCATGTATAAATATGTAGCCGTCTTCCTAACAAAATGCGTTTTATGTTCAAAAAGGGGTTGATTTGTATGTATTTTTTTTATGTTTAGGCCGTTCTAAAATGAAAAGTAAACAATACACTTTGTTAATTATATCCTTGAGTATCACATATATTTTTTTTAATACAATCGTACCAACAGTTTCCTCAACAAAATTCAATATGTATAAGGTGTTTTTCGGTTTTGACCATAGTAATCCCCTTAAGTTCGATAAATAATTTATATGTTTCGTAAATTCGGCAAATTTAATTCAGTTTCTGCATATGAGTTTATGCAACAAAAAAACTAATGTTTCCGTTATAAATTTGATATTTTCTACCTATATACTTTCCTTATAATATTTAGCTATTGCATAGCTTCTATCGCGGACCTTGAGCGCGGGGACCGAATCCAGAAATTCCGTAACGAAAAAACCTCACGCTCCCCACGGGGACGGGCGCGGAGGTGTGGCTTGAAGGCATAGCATGCAATAGCTTTACCGCGGCAGTCCCTGAATGCCACATGTCTTTTTATTTAAATAATATAATTTAAATAATTATTTTCCTATATACTATTATTAATTCAGATATATTATCTAGGTACCAGCAGGGTCAACGAACCGCGGCCGTAAGAAGACAATATCTCTGGACCCACCGCATGTATCTTTGCATCCTTCAAGTGATCGAAGCACGCCTTTACCCAACAAGCGACAAAAAGTGGTATGGTTTTATAATAATATTTTTTTATATCATGGAGGAGTAAATTAAATGTATATATGTATATGTGTAGAGAATTAAAGCTTCTTTGTAAAACTCAAACTCAAACTCAAACATTTATTTATTCAATTAGACTTCTTATAGAAGCACTTTTGAAACGTCATTACATATTTTTAACATTTACCACCGATCCGGAAAGCAGTATCTACGGAGAAGACCGGCAAGAAACTCTATAGTTGCTCTTTTTAATAAGTTTTTAATCATGTCAGTTTTACAATTTAAAACAAAATACATATGTAACATCCTTGGTAACATCATAACTGTTTTGTAATTTATTAAATGCCAATTTTTGAGCTGACTGTCTATTAAAACGATTGTATTGTGAAAAATATTTCGAAATGCCACTTAAAAATTGAAATTTTAAATGATTCATTGCATGTATTCTTCATACTGTCTAATTGTGCGGTTCTTATAAAAATTGTTATTTTTGTCTTTTAAAAGGTTAGAGACTTGGTAACGGATTTATATACGAATTATTCATTATATTATTCAGTCCCTTCGTCGATAAGCAATAATTAATAATACTTATCGTGACGTTAATGTAAAAATCTTGTTTAATTCTGTTAAAAAAAAAAAAATGCTACAGTAAAACCAAACATAAGTACAAAAATAAAATTGATTTTATTGATTACAGGACGAGTATGGCAACTCCCGATCATCGGTAGAAGTAATCAGGTTGCCAAATAAGCCGGATCGAAGTAACTCCCTCTCTGCTACACCACCACCCAATTTATCTGATTATGCAGGTATGTATTTAATTATTTATTATTAAAATGGAAATCTTATCTATACTAATATTATAAAGCTGAAGAGTTTGTTTGTTTGAACGCGCTAATCTCGGGTCCGATTTAAAAATTCTTTCGGTGTTCATTCATCGAGGAAGGCTTAGGCCAAGAGGAGTGGAGCCACGCGGGTGAAACCGCGGGGCACAGCTAGTTACTGATAAATTTGTTTTGGAAGAGATATTATATACAATGGCCATGTAATAGTATTGATGAATGGGTGGATGCATGTATGTATGTATTACTAGATTTCCGCCCGCGGCTTCGCCCGCGTTTGCAAAGGAAAACCCGCATAGTTCCCGTTCCCGTGGGATTTCTGGGATAAAAACTATCCTATGTGTTAATCCAAGTTACCCTCTATATGTGTGCTAAATTTCATTGTAATCGGTTCAGTAGTTTTTACGTGAAAGAGTAACAAACATCCATACATCCACACATCCATACATCCTTACAAACTTTCGCCTTTATAATATATATTAGATATTAGAATAGAATATTAGATATTAGATGAACGTTTATTATGATTTTATTAAAATAAAATCTTTTGCTTAGCTTCACTCGCGGAAGTATTATTATAAATTAGGAATCGCTTTTTTATTATATCCCCTTGGGGGTAGAATTGATCAAAATCCTATCTTAGCGTATGCCTACGTCTTAACATTTACCTGAACTGCTATTGGGCATACGTAACCATTAGTTGAAACTAAACTTGCATAAGCTGAGATCGTTACATTTATACCTACATAAAAACTGTAAAAATAAAATTCGCATTTTAAAGACATTACGAGATTAACTTATATTTAAATCATATCAAATATGTACAATTTATTATATACCTATTGGTAAATTCAAAACATTGTACATAAGAAAAAAAGCATTGTAAACAAGTGAATATTAAAATATTTTTGTTTGTTTAACTAGGAATATCCCGAGAATTACTACAAACGATAGCAAGTCAAAGCGGAGTTAGTTTGGCGGCGCTTGAGAGACAACTAGCGGGAGCTAATCCTGCAGGTAAATGCTTTTAAATATTGCCTATTTATTTTGATTAATATTCTCTGAATTTGTATTATGTACTTATTTTATTTATAACCTTATGTTATCAATTTTTTCGCATTTAATTAATATTTGTAAATTGTATTAATATTAATGCAAAATATCTTATAATATATTATAAGAAATAACACGCGAGGCCGGGTTAAATATTAGTTTGAATGTAATAAGAATGTACTGCGATTCTACACAGCTACAAATACAGCTAAAATCGCAGCAAGTCAACGAATATTAGCAAAGTGAGGGTAGTTGAGTCGAACGTCGTAAAACAACGTCCGAGCCCGTCGTTTTATTAGATTTGTATTGTAAACTAGCAGTCCGCCCCGGCTTCGCCCGTGGTACATAATATTTACGTTTTCTCTACATAAGAACCATCCTCGTACTTCAAGGAATATAATAAAAAAAGAATTATCGAAATCGGTTCAGACGTTCTCGAGTTATGCGCTTACCAACACATTTTGCGATTCATTTTTTTATATATAAGATTGATAGCATGTTATTGATGAAATATTCCACAAAAAAATCCTCAAATTTTAAATTCCTCATTTTTTATAAAAAAACAAAGTATTACAGTATACAATAAACTATTAACCTAAGTTACTATGTGATTACTCAACTTAACCATAACTTACTTTTCTAGCAGACTCCGGCCTAAACTTAAGCACGAAATCGAACACAAGTTCAGAAGAAACAGCCATGGACCTCGGTGGTACTAAATCTACGGAGGACGACGCTCCTCTTAATTTGTCCTTGAAACCTACGCCATGTAAGTTATTTTAATACATACTTTATTAAAAGATTGTTAAATTTATATTAATATTAAAAAGCTTAGTTGGTTTGGAAATTGTTTGTTGGCTTGTATGCGCTAATCTCAGGAACTACTGGTTCGATTTGAAAAATTCTTTCGGTGTTAGATAGCTCATTTATCGAGGTAGGCTATATTATATCATCACGCTAAGACCAACAGGAGCGGAGCAATGCGGGTAAAACCGCGGGGCATAGCTAGTTAAAAATTTAAAAAGAAGTACATATAATGGTCAATGATTAATTTTTATTGTGTGGTATGATAGTAAAATTGGATTTTTGTTGAAAACGTGCTAATCGAAATTAATTTTCTGAGCAGTTATTTTTTGTCATATATTTTAAGATTGTTCCATCCTATGTTTATTTACCTAGTGATATCAAGTGAATATTAATAACATTTGTTTTGATCTGTTGCATGTTACTGACAAAATATTCATTTAATTTATATATTTTATTTCTAGCGAATTCTCAAGCATCGGACGCGTTGTCAAGACTGACGTCTCTCAGTAGTTCCCTCAGTGCGTCCAATGATAGAATATGTATGTATTTTATGGATTATTTAATCACTACATAGTATAAAACAAAGTCGCTTTTTCTGTCCCTATGTCTCTTTGTATGCTTAAATCTTTAAAACTACGCAAAGGATTTTGATGCGGTTTTTTAATAGATAGAGTGATTCAAGAGGAAGGTTTGGTATATAACTTATTAGGTTTTAGACAAAGCAGGCGAAGCCGCGGGCGTTAAACTAGTTAAATATCTTTATATATATAAAATTCTCGTGTCACAATGTTAGTCTGCATACTCATCCGAAACGGGTGGACCGATTCTCATGAAATTTTCTGTGCATATCGGGTAAGTCTGAGAATCGGCCAACATCTATTTTTCATATGTACCACGGGCGAAGCCGGGGCGGACCGCTAGTAATATATAAAATTTTGTTGTTTGTCTAAAAACTTTAAATTTAAAAATATTTAGTTATAATTATAATTGAAAATATGGATAGATTTACATTATAAGGGTGTTGTATTTGCCGCAGTTTAACTAAGAATTAATAAAACGGACTAGGCTATTTATTTAACGACTGATTCAGTCAGTTGGCTGCAAGTTACGTGCTTACTGTTTATTGTACTGACATACATACAGAGTGAAAAAATTAATTGTCTGTAAGTCTGTTTACTGATGATAGTTGAACGTGACAACGTCCGATTGTGCTTCTTTGTCGCTCGTTCCGCGCTGTCGCTCGCACTTCAAGTCTTACATGGAACGCCTCAGAGCGAGGTAACGCCGCAAGAGTCATGTTTTTTTTGTGCGTGCAGCCGGCGCTATCGAATTATAAGACGTTGTCACGTCAAAAATAGTTTGAATTTTTTACACCTAAAACTTAAAAACTTGTTGGTATTGCATGTTAAAAATCACTACATTAAAAATGTTTTTTCATAAAACTCCCTAAAATATAAGTAATATCTACTACTATGTTTAATCTATACTAATATTATAAATGCGAAAGTAACTCTGTCTGTCTGTCTGTTACTCAATCACGCCTAAACTACTGAACCAATTTGCATGAAATTTGGTATGGAGATACATATTTTGATACCCGAGAAAGGACATAGGCTACCTTTTATGCGAAATATGTACCACGGGCGAAGCCGGGGCGGACCTCTAGTTTCTCATATATCTAAAATAATATAATTATTGCAGCTCGCCGCAAACCGGGGGCGAAGCCCCGTCGTGTAGCGCCTGAACCGAATTCGCAGCCCGAGTGCCCGAGACCACGGTCGAGCGGCAGTGAGGATAGTGAATGTGAGTTAAAATATATTTTAAATTAATTAAAATAAAATTAGTATTGGAATTTGTGAATTTGAACGAACTAACTTATATATGTAAGCGGAAGTTTAGAATAGACTACTACAAGATAAAAATTATTATTGTGTTAAGGATTATTTGAATAATTTAAGTGACACATTGTATTATGTACGTCACATTATATTACACGTTATATTATGTTATTTAACTTGACTGACGGGTTGGCTTGGTTGGTAGTGGCCCTGCCTTCCAAGCCAGAGGTCGTGGGTTCGATTCCCACCCGGGGCAAATATTTGTGTGATGAACATAGGTGTTTGCTCTGTGTCTGAGTGTTAATTATCTATATAATAATTTATTTAAAATTATATATGTATGCTTATCAGCCATCTGGTTTCCATAACACAAGCGAAATCTTAGTATGGGATCAGATCGTGCCGTGTGTGAATTGTCCTGAAATATTATATTATTATAATTTTATTAAAATTTATCTGAATAGTAGTTATCCGTTCCATCTCTTTCTCTTCTATTATTTTATTCCGTTTCTTTTCATTGATTTTTTCTGATAAATAAATAATATTTATTTGTTCAGCCGTCCCACCCTGGCCCACCCGGGAAGGTAGACCACGTAATTTAGGCAGAGGGGTCAGCAAGCCTAAGAAAAATACAGTGGCTTCGTTGTTAGCGCAGAGCAGGGCTCTAGGGCTTCGCCCCGCGTTGGCGCATCAGTTGCTGGGGGAGACTGATTTGGTATGTATTTTTAGTAAGAATGCCGTCAGCACATATTGGGTCATGCATCATGTAACATTAATAATATGTATTGTCACTTGTACTTCAGTTGGCAATATAAAGAGGACAACCTCTTTATAAGATAAGATACATTTTAGATAAATACTTGTCGAGTTATTTCATAAAGTGTGTTTTTAAGCACACATATAGGTTTTTATCCCGGAAATCCCACGGGAACGGGAACTATGCGGGTTAACGCGGATATAGCCGCGGGTGGAAAGCTAGTTTACTATAATTAATTTTAGTATTTTTAGATAACATTGATTTTTCGTTTACCATTTATAATGCAGATGAATTGTATTCAATCTATAAATTGCAATTATATTTTATAATCATTGTTCAATTTTAACATAATTTATAATACAACAGTATCAGTATATATTTTATAGTTTTTCAAATGACTGATTCCCTAATCAATCAATAATGCAATACTGTAATAACTTAAATTTCAAACTGGTTACTAAAATTGTTACATAAGCGAAATCTTTATAGAAGCAACTGCGGTTTTTCTTTTTACACAGAGTGAATAAGTTTGAAGTCTCTACCAAGAATATTAACATTTTTATTATATTTTAAGGAAAAACTCCGAGTGCTCGTCGGTGAGGGTGGTAGCACTGACTCAGAGTGCCAACAGTCAGACAGCAACCCGTCTGATTCCGACGCGAGTGATGGCGGCAGGAAGTTGGATGCTTTGCTACGATTGCCTCTAGCTTTGGGTAGGATTTTATTCCATTTTTTGTCTAAAGATATGTATTTTTCTGGGGTATTAGTTAGGTAGGGGCTTTTACTACCTATTTTGGGGGGTTTTAGCGATATTTTAGTGATATAGATGGGTATTTAAGGTAATATTAGAAAAGGTATTAAAATAAGCGAGGTTAGGTTGGTAGCACTGACTCAGAGTGCCAACAGTCAGACAGCAACCCGTCGGATTCCGATGCGAGTGATGGTGGCAGGAAGTTGGACGCTTTGCTGCGATTGCCTTTAGCTTTAGGTAGGATTTTATTCCATTTTTTGTATGAAAATGTGTATTTTTTTATGGTATTATGTAGGTAGGGGCTTTTACTGCCTATTTTGGGTGGTTTTTGCGTTATTTCAGTATTATAAATGGGTATTTATGGTATTATTAGATAGGTTTTTAAATAGTGAGGTTAGGGTAGTAGCACTGACTCGTAGTGCCAACAGCTATAAAAAAACTTATCTGCTAGATATATTTTTATTTTCCTAGAATCATACAACTTTTTAACCTACTTTTTAGGTAAAGTGTGTTAACCAATTATTATAACCTTTTTTTTGTAAAATTGTATTGTAATAAATAAATTAATTAATTAATTATTCTCAGGTTGGAAACGATTAACAGTAATAAAGGGTCTATCTCGGAACTGTAACATCAAAGGCGACGTGAGCTACACACCGCCAGAACCGCATTCGAATGTGCAAATCAAATCTGCGCAAGAGTTGCAGAATGTGAGTATTTTATTTAATGTAGTAATTTTTTATTTGTTTATTAAATTTAATTCAGGTGACAGACAATTAATTGTACAGATCCATAGTATAAACTTACAGACTAACATACATATAATAAATTATATTTATATGAAAATTATTGAATTTGAACGATAAAAGTATATAAAATACAAAGAGTCATTTTTTATGTAATGAAGTAATGAAAGTTATGGAATATAAAGGATGTAGGTAGTTATATAAATTTTAAAGATTTGTGTAAGTGGTTTTATTTTTAGGGTACATTCTATCAGACAATCTATGTGATTTTTAATAGTCAAGAAAAACCTGTTACTTTAGAACTTTCGATGGTTTTTAACTTCAAAAAAAAAGGACGTGCAGCAGCAGACAACAAAAGGCTGATGATTGACTGATTGATTTAATATTAATTTATGTCCCCAGTTCCTGGATTCGAACCCGTACCCCGCGCTATCACCGGACAACTTCACGTTCAGCGCCCGCACGTTACTGGGCGAGTACTCGCAGGGGGACGGGGAGCAAGTGTTCGGGGAAAATGATATCGCTAAACGGTTTGTGGCTTTTTATTATTTATTTATTTATTACATTTATTTCAGGTGACAGACAATAAATTGTACAGACCCATTGAATAAATACCTTACAGACTATACATCTTCTTCTTATATATAAAAATGAATCGTAAAATGTGTTGGTAAGCGCATAACTCGAGAACGGCTGAACCGATTTCGATAATTCTTTTTTTATTATATTCCTTGAAGTACGAAGATGGTTTTTATGTAGAGAAAACGTAAATATGTACCACGGGCGAAGCCGGGGCGGACCGCTAGTATAATAATAAAACACTGGTCATATAAAACAAAACCCTCCCTATATTAGCCATAGAGAAAAGCCCTATTAACACATATGCAGGGATCTATGTTAATAGGGAAGAAATCACGCGTGGTAGGGATAAGAAAAAGATGGCGCGTAACGGAAAAATGTCACGCGTAACGAAAAAATGTTACACTTAATTTTTTTCCGACCCCGATAAAGAAGTTTCACTTCAATAATATCACATTCCAGGCTAGAAGAAGCCCGAGCATTAGCAGCATTAGCAGGTCCCCGTTCAACACCGCCGCCATTGGAGCGACGGATCGAATTGGCAAGAAGACAGCAGGCCGCTAGAGATGCGAGGAGAGATGCCTCTCATAGGAGTAGAGATCAGGTGAGATATCTCATTTATCTATACTAATATTATAAAGCTGAAGAGTTTGTTTGAACGCGGTAATCTCAGGAACTAGGATTAGCGCGTTCAAATTGTTTTAATTTTATAAAAATATAGAATTAAAACAATTTTTTATTTTTTTTGGTTTAATTAATTGTATATCGCCTAATTTATTATTAGATTCTGTAATTGTTGTGCATAATATTTTATATTATATTACATATACAGGGTGTCCCACTATTGGTATACTAAGCGCGAAGGGATTTGTAGTTTTGCATACACTAATCACGTAAAAAATACTTAAGCAACAAAATTACGTCAAAAATTTTTTGCTAAATTTTTCCTGAAAATCCATGTTTTCTTCTCTAGCTTCGCGCAGCCGGCATATACCGCTTCGCTAATGTGAGCATTTTGTCTATGAAAACATCATCTTAAACGATAGCTCACGTGCTGGTGGCAAAGTTGGGCGGGTTGCTTGTTATGGGTGTACATATAGAGTTTTAAGAATTCATCTATTTGAAAAAACAATGCGTCTGGAATTTTATAAGTATTTTTTACGAACTCAGCGTATGCAATACTATAACCTCCTTTGAGCTTAGTATACCAACAGTGGGACACCCTGTATATTAGAAAATTTTAGTTTTGACAAAAGAAATAACGAATTAGAAATAGGCAGAAGGGTTAAATGTACTTGGAATAAATACTGGAGCCTAAAAGAAATTTTTAAAAGCAACATGCCAACAAATCTCAAAACGAAGGTTTTGAATTCAAGTCTACTACTTACCATGTTTGACGTATGCCTGCCAAACATGGAAATTCACTTCAAAAATAAAAAATAAAATAAATAGCTGCCAAAGAGGGATAGAACGTAGTATGTTGAAGATAAAGAGATTAGACAAAATTAGGCACACTAAAATAAGGTCGATTACCAAAGCAACTAATGCTTTGAGTCATGCACAAAAACTGAAGTGGAGGTGGGCAGGACACGTCGCCAGACTTACTGATCAAAGATGGACAGCGAGAACGACAACGTGGAATGGCCCACTAGGCAAAAGGTACAGAGGGAGACCGTTAACACGCTGGGACGACGACATCAAGAGAACAGCCGGCCCTCTGTGGTACCAAATAGCGCAAGATAGAGACGGGTGGTCAGCTTTGGAGGAGGCCTTTACCCAGACAGGGGTTCATGCAGATTGATTACTTTAGTTCATTACGTTAAATTAATTTCTTTTATTTATTTACAATAACTCAATAATTAATATTAGCATTGGAATACAACAAAATTACAATTACTAACACTAATAACAATCTAGTTTTGTATACACTTATCTTTCTTACCGCGTAAGCGTTACTTTGTAAAAATGTCAACATATCTGCAGGAAATAAACAGGCTTTTTATTTATTTATTTATTATATTAGAAAATTTAACTTTAATTTTTCTTATGTCACTGTTGTGGCAACACTGAACTTAGTCTGTGGTTCTTGTTCCTATGCAATGTGTAAGACAATGTGCTTCTGGAAACAGTAAAAAAAAGTTTGAGCTAAATAGGTTTAGAGACATTTATTTTCAAAAGAATTTTACAATTCACTTATTCTGATTCAATAGTGTTAACATTAATAAACTTGTACACCTTGCCAAAAAAACCGCTGTTATCATTAAAACCTAATAATTAATATATTATTTATTCCAACTAACGCGAAAGATTCGTATGTAACAACTTTTGATGAACCTTTTCAATAAATAAATAATAATAAATTATTAATTTCAGGCGCGTCTCGTCCGTGAAATAGAGAGATCTGAAAAAGCGGAACTAGTTAAGCGTGAAAAGGAAGTACGGAGTCAACAATTGTTAGAGGTCAGTTATTTTTATTTATTTATAATATGTTTTTTAGTTATTTTTTATCTGTGTAGGTTATATCGTAGACTTGTCTCTATGTTATTGCACTGGGTTTTTAATATTGTAGTTTATTTTGATATTTGTGTTTGGGAAGTTATCTTATGGGGAAAATATCTAATTATAACAGAATGAAAAAATGTGTATAATAGGGTATTATCATAAAGAAAATGAATTCAATTGAATTGTGAATAAATTCTCTATTGTTACTTTTAGAGGAACTATAGTTTTAATTTTGCTCTAGTTAGTTATTTCAAACATACATTAGTAAAAATATTAAAATTCTTGTCACATAAAAGCGTTGTCAAACAATTATCACCTCTAATTCAATGTAATAAGGTTCATATTTAAGTGCCATAATATAGAGACGTAGGTTTTTGTATCTATGTTCAAATAAATGTGCTTGTGTTTGTTTATTATCAATTTGATGCTTGGCAACATTGTGCTCACATTCGTAGAGAGATATTTTGTATTTTTGTAGTCGGTTATCTGGTCTAGCTTCTAAAGTAGGCTATTTGACTACCTTCTAAATATTTATAACTAAAAACGTAAGGGAAAAAAGAACAATTGGATTCAGTTAAAGTTTTCTAAATATGTGAAAAACATGATTAAAATCAATGACTTCTGTAATGTTACATAAAAACAATATTTTCATAAATCAAAATTATCAAAAAAGGTTGGTTAAGGTCTTTTTTTGTCCGCTTTTCATTTCTATATAACATGTCTGTAGTCAAATAGCCTTATGTGTGTGTATGTATAGTATACATGTATTTATGTAATATTGGGCTGTATCTATCTAACACCTAAAACTGACAATGTTGTCAAACGATCCAATTGATAATCCACCAGATAGCAATATTAACCCGTCGATTTGAAACAGCATATCAACAAAAATAGAACGCAGTTGACGATTGAGGCGTTGCCAATAAAAGACGAATGGAAACTTCCAGAAGTAATGAGCAAGCGAGATAGAACTATGCCACAGATCAGTCTGTCCCTTATCCCGGTTAGTGGCAAAGATTCGCCAATCAAAAGCCTGAATTATGAACAGGGAATGTGGAAGGCGGATACGGAAGAATATAACGCGTTGGATAAAATGAAAGATTTCGCTGAGAAAGCAGCTTTCGATCTGCCGAAGAGAAGCGATAAATACTTTGATTTCTCGTTAACTAAAACGGCGGAAAAACGCAGTCTTCATAAACCGCCGGAAAAAGAGAATAATCTAGAAAAACTGATTGATTCGTATTCGCGGATATCTGAGTTCATAAACGGCTGTGATTGGTCCAAACTTCAGAACGACAAAAAGGTCGACGACCCGAAAAGTATTGAACAAAAATACTTGGACGCGAAAAATGAATTCATGTCCCAAAATCTCATGTTGAAACCTGTCCCTAAAGATGTTATCGACTTAAGCGGAGACGATGAAAGCATAGACAATAAAAAAGATACAAAAATATTCAGCGTCGGCAAAGATGGAGCCTTATCGATTTCCGTCCAGCCGTTCGCAAGGGACGCTAGTCCGGTACGTCGAATTGAGATAAACTAACAGTTTCAACTAACACGGTCTATGGTTTATGGATACTTGTCTATGGTCTAATCTCGGTGATTGTCTCTGATTAATGTCTAACATGCGGATAACTTGATATTCTAGGGATTTACTCCACTAATCATTTATATGCACGCTTTTTATTTACTTGCACCTGAATAACTTGGTAATTATAATGAGTCGAATGCACTTTACTAATGTTTAAAGGAATCTGACACTTATATACAGTTAATAAAGTTGAATTTTGCATAATGCAATAATGTTGGTTTTGATGTAACACGCAAAAATGGACTTAAATTATTTCGAATACAGTCTTGTTTCCTAAAATCGTTAATAAATTATATTTGTGAATTGAACCGCCCGCACAAAGAGAACGCACTAAATCATAACTTAATAATAATACATATGTTATACATACATATTTTATAGCATGATGATAAGTACGATTTCCTTGCAATACTTAATTTATGGAAACATAAAACTTTTATTAATAAGGCATTTAATTTACCAATCATATAAAAAAGTGACAAAAAATATAGTTTCTGTGACAAAAAATGACGATCATCGTAAATTCTAGAATTTTTTGTAGTCTTACCCACAACACATTAGACAAGCTTCTATCCCCGCTTCGCTTGCAATTTTCACAATATTTTGTTTTATTTTCATTGTTTCATGTGCGCTGTTTTTTATAATTTGCTCGCTTTCGATGTTACGTAAAGGCTAAGAGGCGAAAGCAAGAGGACGCCGAGAAAATACGGGTCGAAGAGCAGGCGAAACGGCAGCAGGTAACTAGCTAGGAATCGTTACTTCTATAAAAAGATGGCGGAATTTTAGGAAATAATTAAAATTTTACTAGAAAAGTATTAGTACATTGTTAGAAAAGTAGTCAAAATCGATCGATTTTTGAGATTGATTGGAAGATAATTATTGTGACTTGTATATTTTTTACTTTGTTAATCTATACTTATAATAAATCTGTAGAGAGGCCAATTCTGTACATGAAATATATTTAAAAAAAAACTATGAAGGGGTGATAAGGGATCGCTACTGATGCCAAAAATGCAATCAGTAAAATTTTTGTCTGTCTGTCTGTCTGTCTGTCTGTCTGTCTGTCTGTATATTCGTTATAGAAACAAAAACTACACGACGGATTTTAACCAAATTTGGCACAATTATTCTTCATACTCCTGGGCAGGTTATAGTAAAAGAATCATGTAAATCGGTGTAGAAACACCAAAGTTATACATGAAATACGCTATAAGTCATCGCGCGTGAATACAGAATCATGCAGCCATAAGGATTATTTTTGTGTATCAGTTGCCGCGTTCGACTCGCTTCGCGGCGGGAGCTATAAAAAGGCGGCGGGTCTGCACCCGTTTCGCGTTGTCATGGCATCACGTGTGAACGGCTGAACCGATTTCGATAATTCTTTTCTATTATATTCCTTTAAGTACGAGGATGGTTTTTATGTAGAGAAAACGTAAATATGTACCACGGGCGAAGCCGGGGCGGACCGCTAGTCTGTAATATAAGATAATAAACGTATGAAAAAATATACCTAATCATTTCAATTATTATCCTTTTTCCAAATTATTATTGACTTAAGTATTATATAAGCTCGCGTCGAGATGTAGTTTTAGATAGCAACAAATATTATTTTGAAATTGTATATTTTGCTAAAAAGCTTTTAATTTCGCTCTTACAAAATTTTATAAGCTTAAAAGATAAGACACAAAATGTCCTGAGTGCACTTAAATTGATATATGTTTATACCCATTAGGTTTTAATTCGATTGCAAAATAATCGATCATATAGCTTTTAAAGATAAATATAGTTAAAGTAGGCCATTTTGTTTTAGGAGAGAGAAATAAGGAGACAGCAGGCTATGCTTCTTAAAGAACAGGTGAGGATGTATATCTTTCTATGTGTTTGTGCTAATTTGTGTGTGTGTGGTTAACATAATACAAAAAAAATAAAGTTTGGAAATAATATTTTGATCAAACTTGTAGGACATTAGAAAAGTTATTCATGATAATTGATAATGTATAAAAAGATGGTAAGATAAAAAAGATGAAGAGACTTAACCGATTAGATTTTTTTAATAATTACCAATTTAGGACTTTTAAATAAATATAATTTTTTTAAATATTCAGGACAATTTTCACACACGGCACAATCTGATACCATACTAAGCGTTCGCTTGTGTTATGAAAACCAGATGGCTGATAAACATACATATATAATTTTTAAATATATACTTATATAAATAATTAACACCCAGGTCCCAGACACAGAGCAAACATCTATGTTCATCACACAAATATTTGCCCCGGGTGGGAATCGAACCCACGACCTCTGGCTTGGAAGGCAGGGCCACTACCAACAAAGCCAACCGGCCAGTCAAAACTTTGCTACCTTAATACCTTATTAGGCAAGAAAAATCTTCTGTACTTTCACGAGAAAGAGATTAAAATACACCACTTTCAGTATGGTATTACATGTCGTCAAATTTTAAGAATTAAGACACAGTTGTTTGAATTTCAACTTTATGGTCATTAGAATAAAGTCTTAGTTAGAAGAGTGTAAATCTAATGTGTGTTATTAGTAATAATTTGTATGTTTGTTTCAATCGCTGTTGACGCCGATCGATACAGCAAAAATATATAACTGAGGTAATTGTTTAAATAGCAATATATTAACAAAATAATATTTGGTTGCAAAAGTATGGGATTGGCTTATTTTTTAGAATTATTTGGTGTTTATGGTGTTTTCTTAGTGTGTTGTATGTGAGCGCTTTGTGCTTTTTATATGGTATTTTATTTGCAGTTTTTTGTTACTTTTTTATGATATATTTGAATATTATCTTATCTATCTATAATATAAAAATGAATCCCAAAATGTGTTGGTAAGCGCATAACTTGAGAACGGCTGAACCGATTTCGTTAATTCTTTTTTTATTATATTCCTTGAAGGACGAGGATGGTTCTTACGTAGAGAAAACGTAAATATGTACCACGGGCGAAGCCGGGGCGGACTGCTAGTATTCAATAACATTCTTGCAAAAAAATATAATTTGAATATCAATTTAACTTTTATGACTACATATACATATATTTATTGAAGGAAGATGAAATAATAATGGCTTCTTGCTTACTAATTTCGTAGAAACTGATTTAGAGTCCGCGCATATTGTACAAAAATAGTTATATTTTAATTGTAAATACAGTTATTCCTATATAAATAACTACAGATAATTTATGAAACATGTTAGACAGTTTATTACCTGTAATAACTGGCAATTTACACCTTAAACATCAATTGCAACAATCAATTCCTACAACCACTCAAAGTATGTTACATAATTTTATGTACTACTAATATTACTATAACATTTTTTTGTCACATTGCATTATACAACAATCTATTGAACTGAGAAAATCGAAACGTATGCCGAATTATTATTCAATACCTAAAGTTTCGTAAATCAAAATATATTAAATTAATGCCATAAAAAATCATTTATCTCTCTTCCAAAAATATGTTAAAAACCCTTGTAATTAAACATAAAATTATCTCCAGGAAAGAGAAAGAAGACGGCAGCACACCACGTTCATCAGACAGTTGGACTCCAGGAGGAGATGGGAAGAGAGAGAAAGGAGAAAACACCAGAACCTTCTGGATAGATTGCTGGTGAAAGAGAAAAAACTGCAGCAGAGGAGAAAGGAGATGGAGTTATTGGCTGAACTGAGGTTTGTCATATAGGTGTATATATGTAGTATGTAAAATATTTATGTTCATACTGTGATAATTAAATACTATTGAAATATAGTCCTATTTGTTTTTGTCCGCCGTTTCGGGTGAAACCGCATGGCGCAATTAGTTGAATATTATTTTTAATAAAATTTTACTATATTTATTGTACAAGAATATGTTTAGTTTATTAGACGCCCTTATAATTTGGTACTGATCTTTTCCAAAATTGAATTAGTTGGTCGATAGCAAGAAAGTGAATAGAACAAAAGTAATAGAAGTAATACTAAACTTGGATAAAAATACTAGCTATCTGCGCGCGACTTCGCCCGCTTTATTAAAAACTAAACCAATTATTTACTAAATGAAACCATTAAAATAAATATCTGTCTATTAAAAATACGATTAAAATCTGTTGCGTAATTTTAAATATCTAAGCAGACACACGGACAGCGGAAAGCGACTTTGTTATAAAGGGTGTCTCAGAATGTTTTTCGTTTTTTAATATGAAATAAAAATAAGAAAATTCAGTTGAAACTAGTTTTATTTAGCATCAAATTAAAGAGCAATTCATGAATTTTATTTATGAAAAACGATCGTTTGCAAATGCGCCCCATTAGCTTGTTTACACTCGTTTAGCCTGGAGTTAGAATTTTAAATCACTCGCTGGAGCATTGCTCTTGGATTAGCGTCGATTTCTTCAGTGATTCTTTGCTTCAAATCATTCAAGTTGGGTGGCAATGGATTGTTAACTTTACTTTTTAGATAGCCCCACAGAAAAAAATCAGCAGTTGTTAAATCTGGGCTTCTTGGTGGCCAAGAGATGTCTCCTCCTGAATTTCATTGTCCCGCAGAATTCGACTCGTTTAGCAGGATCATCGGGCTTCATTTCTTTAACAATAACAATTTAATAAGGGCGAAAATGCAAATCTTGGGAAATAATGCTATGCACCGTGGATTTGTTCAAATTTAAGGAAGTTGTGCGTAATCGTAGTGCCTGTCGGGGGTCGTCCATAACAGACTGGCGAACGCGGTCGACGTTCATGCTCGTTCTCGATGTTCTTTTGCGCCCCGTTGATTTATCCGGCATTGTGTTCCCAGTCTCTTCAAACTTACGCACCCAATGCTTGATCAAATTAGCACTTGGCACATTTCGTAATGTTGTTATATTGAATTGTATCCTATATACGCCGTACAATAGTGTACGAATCGTTGTTTTTGTAAAACGCTCGCACTCAAAATGCTCGCTGCGATCCCATGTAATTACTCATCACTCCTAAACTACAGAAACCTGCCAAGCGTTTGAGACCTCTCCCCTCCCCCCACTACCAGTGGTTGACGCATAACGGTCAGTTGAAAAACGAAAAACATTCTGAGACACCCTGTACTATGTAATGGTAAATAAATTATATATTTAATTCTAAATTTATTTCCACAGAAGGCCGCAAGAAGACTCCTCGCTATCGGATCACAAGCCATTACCGAAATTGGATCGAATCCCCGGACTAAGATTAGCAGGACAAGCGTTCGCTGATCTGTTGCAAACATATGAGTTCTTGAATAACTTTGGACAGGCGTTGGGCTTTGGTAAGATATCCTACTAATATATTCTATTAATATTATAAATGTGAAAGTGTCTATGTTTGTTGTTCACGCAAAAATTGCTGAAGCGATTTTCATGAAATTTGGCACACACATACCTAACTTGGATTAACACATAGTTTTTATCCCGAAAATACGGGAACTGGAACTATGCGGGGCTATAGGCGAAAAGCTAGTTACTATATTTTGGTGTAGAATAAGTTTTCGTGGGGAAAACAGATCTAGTACATTAACTTAAGCAGTTGGGCTTTGGTAAGAATTTTTGGTATTTTCATGTTAATCTATACATATAATAAATCTGTAGAAGGGTCAATTCTGTACATTGAAAATATAAATATTAAATATGATCAATTCAATGACATTAGCTGCAAGACAACTTAGTTATTATGATTTCATCACCATAAAACTGTAATGGCCATTGTAGTCCTTCCTACTAATATTATAAATGCGAAAGTTTGTGAGGATGTGTGTGTGTGTTTGTTACTCTTTCACGCAAATACTACTGAACCGATTACAATGAAATTTATCAGGTTTTATCCCGGAAATCCCACGGGAACGAGAACTGTGCGGGTTTTTCTTTGAAAACGCGGGCGAAGCCGCGGGTGGAAAGCTAGTATTGTAATATTTGCATCCATCTTTGTAAAATCTTAAAATACTGGATTAACCACCTAAATTCAACCAAGTAATGGAAAGGTTGAAAAATAGATTATTTCTGTTATAGAAAATGATATAAAATAGATTATTAATATGATGTAGTGACGACAAGCCAATTTACGAGTTATCGAATTTCAAGTGTAGCACAAAGAAAGCTCACACGGTAACTCGTATATAAACAGTTCGTGCGCTATGCATGGACAGTCACGGGCTTGTCGGGACGCGGGTTGGTCGCATAGGTTGAATAATAATTACATACGGATAAATTATATGTAGTTATTGTAATATAACCTGTGCCTAGTTATTACAGCCGCATATATCAAGCCCCCGACAATAATATTATTTTTATTATTTTCAGATATGGAATCCCTGCCAACCCTGGACACGTTGCAACAAGGGTTAATACCAGGTTACAATCATGATGCCGAAGATGAACTGGTTTCCGTACTTACCAGGCTGCTTGTACTTGCTATTGGTTTGTATTTTTTTATTTATTTATTTAGTCTAGTAATATTAGGAATAAATATTTTATAATGTTGAAAACGATTTTTCGAAAAATAAAGAAATGTTCTCGAATATTTTAAATTTGGCTTGATATTGACAACGATTTTCATTTTTCCGAAAAATATACCAATGCTCTTGGATATTTTAAAAATGATTTTTTAAAGCAAAGATTGGTGTTTAATAATACATTTATAGTAAAAAGAATAATGTTATAAAACACACGCTTAATTCGGCTCACTTTATTTTGTCACTTAAGCACTGATTATACGCTCATATTTGTGTTTATCTTCACGATGTTATATACAATGAATTAATAAAACACTAATATTATAGTAAAGACATTTTAATAGGCAACATTTGACAGTTAAACAAAATGCAACAACATAACCTTGGCCTTACGACGGCATAAAATAATATATTATCTCGTTTTGTTAGAACTTCACATTTCCTTACCTTTATGACGATTACAAATTATTTATAGTAATAATTATCGAGTAACGTGTTTGAAATTTGAGATTTTTTTACCAAAAAAAAATTATTTTTTATTATTTTTTAACATTTTTTTTGTCTATTCCAGAGGACCCTGGTATCCCCCACCCGGGAAGACATACCACGCTTTTGGGGCAAGCGATCCGACTCGGTGACGTCACAGCACACAACGTGTCCGAAGTGCTGCGGATATACTTGTATGCTTGCGCTACGGGGGAGGTCAAAGCGCTTACTGGTATAGTGTTTATTTATTTAGGCAAGATTTTGTTAGTTAACAAATAAATTCCCAATAAAATTATTTAAAAAAACGACGTGTGTCACTCGGGGACTGCCGCGGTAAAGCTATTGCATGCTATGCCTTCAAGCCACACCTCCGCGTCCGTCCCCGTGGGGAGCGTGAGGTTTTTTCGTTACGGAATTTCTCGATTCGGTCCCCGTGCTCAAGGTCCGCGATAGAAGCTATGCAATAGCTTAAAAAATGCTTAAAAATGGACGAGATTTTGCTGCTATTTAGGAGAAATACCCAAAAAAAAGCGTTAAAAAGTGGTAAAATATGCCCAAATCATCCTGGGACCTAACCATCTCTAGACGCATTTCTTTATTTATTTATTTTAAATAATTATTTTTTATTTATTTATTTAAAAAACATCACATGCCATTACAGGACAATGGCCAATGCGACATAAATTCTTATTGCAAAGTTACAGAAAAACAGACAAACACACTTTTGAGACAGAAAATAGACTTCTTCATTGCAAAGTGACAGAAGGATTACCGATTCGCAGAAAAGCCAATTAAAATTAATGTAAAATTACATAAAAATCGGTCAAGCCATTACCCATATATAAACCAGCTGTTATTTTCTTTTACACAAAAACAGCTGAATTAGCAGGCTTTTTGCCCGCGTACGCGTCAGCTCGTTTTAAATGTATACTAGCTTTCCGCCCGCGGCTTCGCCCGCGTTTTCAAAGGAAAACCCGCATTATTCCCGTTCCCGTGGGATTCCCGGGATAAAACCTATACTATGTGTTAATCCAAGTTACCCTCTATATGTGTGGTTTTCACTGTAATCGGTTCAGTAGAATTTGCGTGAAAGAGTAACAAATACATACACATCCTCACAAACTTTCGAATTCATAGTATTAACTAGTGGTCCGCCCCGGCTTCGCCCGTGGTACATATTTAGTATCCTATGTCCTTCTCCTGGCTCTAAACTACCTCCCTGCCAATTTTCAGCTAAATTGGTTCAGCCGTTCTTGAGTTATAAGTGGAGTAACTAACACGACTTTCTTTTATACATATATACAGGGTGTAATCGTTAAGTGTGCACAGGCGATTTTTCCGTAAGTATTACAGATAGCAAAAAACTTTAAACTGATATCGAAAGTACTTAACCTAATGAGTAAAATGGTGGTAATAAATTTAAAAAAAAAATCGAGAAATATCAAAAAAATTAAGAAAAAGAAAGCTAAAATCTTTCATATTAAATGTATATGGGATATTCATATTTCATACTTAATGTATGGGAGGGTTTAAAGATAATTTTTTTGATATTTCTCGATTTATTTTTAAAAATTTATTACGGCCATTTTACTTATTAGGTTAAGTACTTTCGATATCAGTTTAAAGTTTTTTGTTATCTGTAATACTTACGGAAAAATCGCCTGTGCACACTTAACGATTACACCCTGTATAGATTACTAGGATGTTTTAATAAAATTTTTTGATATTAATAATATTATGTTATTTGCAGGTTTAACAGTAGAACGGGAACGCGAACGTCGCGTGGCCGACCACCATCAGAGCGAAGCAGAGATGCAACAAACGTGCGTTAGTACTAAAAACTCGGCGTATTACGAACATTTGCATAGCAATGCTACTTACAAATTGTCTGGTAAGTTTTAAAAACTATCTGTCTTACCACAAAAAACTATAGACAGGGTTTATCTTTAAGCGCGGGTTCTCTTCAATCTAGCTTTGTCGTATTTCACATAGACAACTATTGAAGTGACAGATCCCTGGTTTAAAGTTAGACTGTGTTTAAATTGTTTTATGGCAAGACCAAGAAGCTTATATCTAATACACTGGAGATTTCAGTATGAACATTAAAATTCAAGGTCATTTTTTCTTGTTACAAGTTAATGGTCATAGTGCAATCTCCAGTGTATTAGATATATGCTTCTTGGGCAAGACCATATACTTTTGATATTGATAATGTTAAAATAGCCAGTCACTGTCGATTAGCGCTTCTGAATAAACAAATCGAACATTGGTGTCCACAAACAATAATATGAAAAACTAGCGGTCCGCCCCGGCTTCGCCCGTGGTACATAATATTTACGTTTTCTCTACATAAGAACCATCCTCGTACTTCAAGGAATATAATAAAAAAAGAATTATCGAAATCGGTTCAGCCGTTCTCGAGTTATGCGCTTACCAACACATTTTGCGATTCATTTTTATATATAAGATAAACTGAATAAAATAGCAGTAATATTTGGAGAAAATAAAATAACATAAAAAATGATATCATGAGTGTTGATTTTTTTTATACTCATTCAGTTTTCAACTACATATTAATGACAATAAATTGTAATTATTGTAACAAAATACATATTATTAATTTCTTTATACCTTTTAATATCCACTCCATTTTTTAAATATTTAAATTCTCGCGTTGTTTTGTACAGAATGAAGTTATACGTACAAATATTTCGGTGATTCATTTTATATAAACAACACCATCTATAAAGCTTTGTAATATAAAAGTAATTAATTATTTTAATAATATATTTCATTTCAGAATTACTCCGCGACAAACCATTCGTATCCCTAAACCCTACAAGCAAAGCACGCATGCTATCTCGTCTATGTGACGAGCTATTGCAAAGTAAGCTAGTGCTTAGGCAAGTTGAAGCCGCACTTGAACACTTAAGTGTTGTGAGAAAGGAACGGTACTTGATGGACGTGAAGATACGAAAGTAAGTAAATAAATAAGTACTACATAGTATAAAAATGTTGTGTGGTTTTATGAAACCACGGTAAAAGTGAAACTGTTCGAACGGTTCCGAACACTGCTTTGTGTAGCGCATGTCGCGTGTCGGTCGGCTGCCGAGTAGGTATACCTACTTGGCAGCCGCGATACACGCGACATGCGCTACACAGACCAAACAGTTTGAGACGATGTAATAAAAGTTTCACTTTAAAAACATTGTACGATAGTGCTAAGAATAGTAAGTAGGCTAGTGCTTAGGCAAGTTGAAGCCGCACTTTAACATTTAAGTGTGGTGAGGAAGGAACGGTACTTGATGGACGTGAAGATACGAAAGTAAGTTATCACACCATAAAGGAATACTCATAATCGCGACACATAATACTCATAATCGCGAATAAAATTGCCCAAAGCAAAAGTCTGCCTATACATGTATTAGACAGAGTTTACCTAAATCAGTACATTCGATTTTGAACATTAGTGCAATGTAATAAGGCGTAAATTTTAATAAATGTTTTTAACAAGGATTGTGGGTCTTATTGTTCATAGTATGTCCATAGGTTCAGTCTTTTACAGATAGCAGCTTTTTAATTTTTAACCTATTAATATATAATATTATTTTAGAGTACGTGTGTTACACCAAAGAAAGTTACGCAGCGAACAAGCGGAGAAACAACAAGCTATGGCGTTGGAACGAATGCAAAGATTGGTCGAAGAAAGCTCTGGGATTGCCAGATCGCCTGTACATGGTTAGTTATATATTATGTTGACTGACCGGTTGGCTTGGTTGGTAGTGACCCTGCCTTCCAAGCCAGAGGTTGTGGGTTTGATTCCCACCCGAGTCAAATATTTGTGTGATGAACATAGATGTTTGCTCTGTGTCTGGGTGTTAATTATCTACATAAGTATTTGTTTAAAATTATATATATGTTTATCAGCCATCTGGTTTCCATAACACAAGCGATAGCTTAGTATGGGATCAGATCGTGCCGTGTGTGAAAATTGTCCTGAAATATTTATTTTTATAGATTACTAGCTCTGTCCCGCGGTTTTAGCCGTATTGCTCTGCTCTTATTTGGTCTTAGCGTAATGATATATACAGGGTGTAATCGTTAAGTGTGCACAGACGATTATTCCGTAACTGATAATATATATTATATCAAAAATTTTAAACTGATATCGAAAGCCCTCTATCTAATGAGTAAAATGACAATAACTTTTTATAAATAAACCGGGAAATATCCATAAAAATTACATCAAACACGCCCATACCATGCCTTCCTTACTAAATGGACTATATAACACCGGAAGAATCTTTCAAATCAACCTGTAGTTCACACAATACACCCTAACAATAGGGTGCTTTTCTACTAATGTGAGAGGATGTGTAACAAGGAATGTGTTGTGTGAAACCAAATCGCTTCAAACGCTAAATTTTGTGTATGCATGTGTTAAATTTTGTTTTTAAGTCAATACACACGAAATTAATATAGGAATATACAAGGAGAATTTGAAAAAGTGGTGGGAGAAACAATATAAATAATAACAATATGTTATTTTACTATGTTACGATCTTACACAAGTTTTAACTTTATTTCATTTGTTATGTAATAATATTTCAAAATTCTGTTACGTATTTTTACTTTTCGCTAAAACAAAATTTAATCGTTAATGTTATCTACCTAAATAAACATAAATTCTTTATAAAAGTAAAGAATTTATGTTTATTAGTAGAAAACTACTCTTCATTGCTCTTTTAATAATATTTACTTAAAAAACATTGCAGACACGCCAGAAAAGCCATCTACCCCCAAAAAGGAAACATCCCCTGCACCAGACGAAAAAGCCATATCACCTTACAAAGAAGAAGAAAGTGACAAAGAATTATCTCCTCTAAAAGAACTTAAAAAGGATAACGAACTATCCCCTTTAAAAGAACTAAAGAAGGATATAAACGAACTGTCTCCTTTAAAAGAACTTAAAAAGGATATGATGAATGATTTATCACCGTTGAAGGAATTGAAAAAGGAGATGATGAATAATAATAAGGAAGAGATTCCGGAGGGCAAGGATAGTGTTATGGGTGATGATGTGCTAAGTGATTTGGAAAGTGAAGGCACTCAGCCTGAGGAGGTAAGGCTATTTATTTATTTATAATTCTTTATTGAACAAAATATGAGAAAACAATAGTATGCAAAAAGAAGTAGAAATACAAAGGCATAATTTGCCCAAAAGTCGGCCTTATTGCTAAACAGCAATCTCTACCAGGATATTGTTTTTTATAGTGAAGTCCCATGTCCCCAAGTGGGGTAAGGGGCAGATTCATTATACATCTGTTTCACTGATCGATTTAGGGACAAGTAGGTGATCAGCCTTCTGTGTCCTACCAGACCGAGACATTTTTTCTTCGTCTCCACCGGGAATCGAACCCAGAACCCCTCGGTGCTACGTTCACGCGTCAACCGCTGTACCAAGGAGGCGGTCGATTACTGTATTTTATGCATAGAAATAAATAAATAAAAAATGTTTTAAAATTTTGTCAAACAAGTAGTAGTAGTAAATTACTGTATCTAAAGTAATCATATAAAAAAGGAAAGTCAGTTAACTTGTTCGACTGTTTGTAAATAGAAGACTACTGGACAGATTTTGAGATTTCTTTCACAAGAAGTTATATTTGTTAAAAATTATATTTGTTGTTTTTATTGTTGCTTTATCCCATTGACGTACTATAAAAAACTACGCTACAAACGCCTTTTGAAAAAATGTCATTGACATTAATTTAAATAACACCTTATTTCGTTCCAGTTATGGTTCAAAGTCGATCACTTATTAGTAAACTCTGAATAATACTATACGTGTTATTTATAAGTGTAGTTGTTTATTGAATATCAATAGTAAAATGATATCAAAATGAACAAAAAAACTGTTATAACTATTTTTGGTACAGCTTCCTTTCATATAGATACTTTATTTTTTTAATAAAACCTAAAATTCTTTATTTAATTTATCCAGGATGAAGACAAAAACCTGTCCTCCGAGGAATTATCCCGAAAACTCGAGAAACTTCTGCGTCAATCGGAACAGCAGCAATTACAGTTGGCGGCCGCGTCACATTCGTTAAGAGCGTCTTGTTATGGACAGGATAGGTAATTTATTTAATTTAAGGTGTGAAATTATATTTCAAATTCATGTTCACTTTCATTGTTTATCTGATAGATGTGATTGTTAATGATTGGGGGCCTGGTGACAGGTAACACAAGTATTTTATACTTATCGCGGGCACCAGTGTCTCACAAATGTTAGTGTTAAGATATATAGATTAATAATGTATGTGTTGATTGTGCATTTGTGATAAGAAAATAAATAAATTTAATCTTTAATTATTTAATAATTTGAAAAAATTGAAAAAAATATATAAGGCTACGAACCCGCCTAATGATCGAATTTTCTGTAATATTAAAAAAAGCGTTCATGCTGTGTAGTGTCACAGTGTGTGTGTAAAGAAGTTTCACTTTTGACACGTGTGATCGGTACACAAGCTCTTTTTCCATTATCCTAATATCCGTAAATATTAGCCCTGCTACTGTGTCTGTTGGTTATTAAATTAATTTTTCATATATATATAAAACTCAAAGGTGACTGATATAGTGATCTATCAACGCACAGCCCAAACCACTGGACGTATCGGGCTGAAATTTGGCATGCAGGTAGATGTTAGGACGTAGGCATCCGCTAAGAAAGGATTTCCCGAAATTCTTGCGGGAACGGGGAAAAACGGGGATGCACGTACAAAGTCGTGGGTGAAAGCTAGTTTTTCATATATAAATGTAGAAATAATTTCTATTCCCTAGATATTGGCGTCGCTATTGGTGGCTCGGCAGTTGCGGCGGTGTGTTCGTAGAAGGCATGGAATCGGCTCAACCGGAAATAATGTCCTATCACGAGAGACTAGCGAGGGATAAGTGCAAACCGGAAATGGAGGTCGATACGGGTAAATATTAATTATTAATTAAAATTTTAACAGCTTACAATATGATTTAATATAATTATGTTTAGAATACGCCACTTAGTTGATAAATTATTATTATTAAATATTATATAGTATGTCATTAGAAAAAGGCTGAAAAAGAATTGTAACTGATATAATAAAAACAGGATATTTAAGTTTATAATTGGAAGCTCAATGTAAATTAATTTCTAAAACAGTAAATTTATTCAATTTTTATTCTTTTGAACAAAAATGCCAATGAAATATTATAAGATGAATTTGTCAAGGAAACAAGAAAATTCAAATTCTGTACGAAGTAATGAAAACAACAAGAAATTAATACAATTTTCTCTTTTAATATCATCTTTACCTGTACATATTATTATATATGACGACGCGGTTGGCGCAGTGATAAAGTAACTGCCTACTGAGCCGACGGTCCCGGGTTCGATCCCCGGTCAGGGCAATTTGTGTGATGAACTCAATTATTTGTTCTTGGGTCTGGGTGTTATCTATATATGTACAAGCGGCCCGCCCCGGCTTCGCCCGTGGTACATATGAAAAATAGATGTTGGCCGATTCTCAGACTTACCCGATATGCACAGAAAATTTCATGAGAATCGGTCCACCCGTTTCGGAGGAGTATGCAGACTAACATTGTGACACGAGAATTTTATATATAAGACTAGCGGTCCGCCCCGGCTTCGCCCGTGGTACATATGAAAAATAGATGTTGGCCGATTCTCAGACTTACCCGATATGCACAGAAAATTTCATGAGAATCGGTCCACCCGTTTCGGAGGAGTATGCAGACTAACATTGTGACACGAGAATTTTTTTTATATATAAGATATGTATTTATTAAATATTATATTTATCGTCGCCTAGTACCTACAACACAAGCCTTAATTGAGCTTACTGTGGGACTAGGTCGATTTGTGTAATAATGTCCTATAATATTTATTTATTTATTTTATTTATTTATTTATTTATATTCACAGAAGTAGAGAAAGAGAAGATCAAAAAAGAAGATCCACAAGAAACAGAAGTAGACGCAGAAGCCGAAGCTCTAGAACTAAAGAGTATTAAAACAGAACTCAATCTAAGTGATAAGACGCAGATAATCAAGTATGAACCTAACAAGATTGTGTGTAAGGTCGAAGGTGAGGAAGTGATGTGTTGTTTTTGATAATTTTGTGGAAAAGATAGGGGGAATTATTAATTAAGTTGAATCACAAGTTTGGAAACGTATATTTCTATTTATTTAAAACCACATAATATTTTTTTTTGTATGAATAAAAATATGCACTAATTTACAAAAGTATTATCTAATTATGTTGTCTGTGTTGCCTGGAAGAAATTGCTTATAAGTGATAAGGCATCAATGCATTATTAACTCAAGTTTTTTGTGCAATAAATTTGTTTTCATTCTTGATACATATTCTTAAACAAATCCTAGTGTCCTAATATAACCAATCTTCAAATGAATAATTTTGTATTCCAGGCTCAATAAAAATGGAAGAAAAGTACATTCAACATAAGAGTCACGAAGAGGAAGACATGTTAGATATAGAAGACTCAATTCCCACCGCGTTCCTCGTTCAGAAACCGTCGCACAAGCCAATGTTCGCCGCACAAGCTGAACCCATAGACAAACCGCAGGAAATCGTCAAACTAGAGAACCCCGCCAAAACAGAGACCATAGACAAAACGGAACCGGAAGACACCAAAGACAATCTAGTGAACAATCTAGAGGAGTTACGCAAAATGGCGGAAGCGGTGTCCTCACAATTAGACGCCGCGAAAAAAGCGGAAAGCGAAGTCAAAGATGAGAAAGAAGACACGAAAGAAGAAGAAATAGACGCTCACGCGCATCTCTACTCAAAAATACTAGATGGAAAATGGTTTTCCATACTGCGACACGAAAATTCTTTCCTTTCAAATATCAATGAGGAAAAACAGGACATACCTAAATACTGTGATAACGAGCATACATGTGCCGAAGTGTTGATGTGTCAAGGTCACAAATGGGACGTATCGAATAATCTACATCTATTGAACGACCCGAGTCTGTTCACGTTGAACAGTATGGTGACGAGTGTTCAAGTGCCGTGCAATATTGTGTACAGTGACTCCAGTTTGACAATGTCCGGGTTAGATCAGGAAATGATGGACGCCAGTTTGAATGATACGGTGCGAGAAACGGAGTGCAAGGAACAGGTAATTATTTTTTAATTCAGGTATTTATTAACGACTAGCTGTACTCCGCGGTTTCACCCGTATTGCTCCACTCCTTTTGGCTTTAGCGTGATGATATATAGCCAATAGCCTTCCTCGATAAATGTGCTTTCTAACACCGATTAATTTTTCAAATCGGACCAGGAGTTCCTGAGATTAGCGCGTTCAAACAAACTCTTCAGCTTTATAATATTAGTATAGATATTAGAAAGATACAATTATTGTAAAAGTTCGCATAATAATTATGTAGATATGAAATAAAACTTTAACCCGTTTAATCAATGCATTAGGAAAATGGAGAAATCTTTAGTGTATGCCATGTGTCAGTTTATTAATAAGGCTCCATGAAGAAAGTAGCTTATCAAATTTAAATATTACTTTAAATTAGATTTCTAAGTATATCTATGTTTAATGCAATCACTACTATACCAAGAAGAAATTTTTTTTTGTACTTCATTTCTTTACGTTTTTTTTATCCGAGTATCCAGGCAATTAATTTTAAATCAACTATTGAAACATACAACATAGATTGAAAAAACTATAATTTGTCAAAAATACTCGAAAAATAATAACTTACAATTAATAATAACTTAATAATCCACAGGAGAATGACCTAGAAAAAGAGCTACAAGCGGATTCAGCCAAAGCAGACATGTCCCTACAAAAGGCCAAAGCCTCAGGACTAAGTTCCCTTGGCTTACTCAACTTTAATGCTCTATCTACTTATGTGACTTGTGACTCGCCACCGCCTATACAGATGTCGCCTGAGGAATTGGACCAGTTGGAACGATGCAAGGTATAAACAGACAGACATACCCTCATAAATACGCATACGCTGGAAAAGCGTACGCCGTACAGCGTACGTACGCACATACACACAAATGCGTACACACGCACGCATACGCAAATGCGTACACACGCAAACTAACTCGTACACATGTACACAAATACGTACGCACGTACACACAAATCCGTACGGACAGAATAACACAGATATGATAGATAAAATTAAAAAAAATCAGTTAGTAAAAAAGACGGGTTGCACTGGGGGAGTGCCGGCAGAAGTGAAAACTTGATTATTAACGTTGAGCATGTTTGATATTTTGGAATGGTATCCGTCTTACGCTTTTTCGATCAGGTCACGTGTCCTGACGCGAGTTTAAGATTTTATACCCATTACAGAAAAAGTGCTCAACGCCGCTAAAGAAGTTTTCACTTCAAAAAAGTTCATATAAAAAAGGGACATTCACATAATACGATTAATAATAATTAACTATAATATTCATATTGTATATGTCGTGGCCATATCGTCAATTTGCTCATTTCATGATATGACTGGCCATTTCACGAAATGGTCGCATTTCGTGAAATGGCCAATTTAGTTTGGCCACATCATGATGTGGCTTGAGCATATCAATGATAAGAAATCGTTTCACGATATGGCCAACTAAACGCGCGGTTTTTTCATGAAATGATCAAAATTATTTGATCATATCGTAAAATAGTTACATTAATCATTGGTAGAGGCGCTGCAAGCTCTGTGTTTATGTGATAAGATGGCGGCCGCTTGCGAAAATTTAATTATTCGCAGTTAAAAACTTCATAATTCGTTTAATAACAATATGAAGAAAGTCATAGCAAAGAATTTACGACGGTTCGAGTACTATGGAAAATGTGGATATCTTATACAATGTATTGAAGAAAAAATGCGTCTTAAATAAAATAATTTAAGACGCATTTTTTCTTTTAGGATATATATTTATATATCCTACTATAGTATTATAATTGTTTGTTTTTTAAAAAGCGATCCGCTTCTGGCACTCGCCGGCCGCTGCCGCGGCACGCTCGCTTTGCTCGCTCGGCTCGTACGTTGTTTATCAAAGTCTAACCTAACCTAACCTAACCTAACTGTTTTTTATTACAAAAACGATTCGCTTCTAGCATTCGCCGGCCGCTGCCGCGGCACTAACTTAAATGACATTAAACAAGTTTTTAGAATATTCTGAATTTTAATATTTTATGGACTCTTTAAATTTTATACGATCTGGCCAAATGTGGATGGCCATATCGTGAAACGTTGACGATTTAACGATCTGATCAAACTATGTTGGCCATTTCATGAAATGCGAACATTTCGTGAAATGATCGATCATATCATGAAATGAGCAAATCTACGATATGGCCACGACATATACATGTAAACTAAATCTATTATGTATTATATCACAGGTACACGGTCTACCAAAGAAGCTTGGAGGAACGGCTGTGCCATTAGAAGAAAGGTAATTTAGATAATTATAAAACTTACTTTTTTAGCCAATTTAAAAAAGAGAAGGTAGTTTTCAATTCGATTTTTTTTCCTCAGAATTTTCGAGATAAACCGATCTTGACGATTTCTTGCCTTTTTCATTAAAAATTTGTCCAGTACTTACTATTTCAAGGCACTTTTTAGTTTATTTTTTAATAATTACTTATATGTAGAGTATATTTTTGTAAATACTTAAGAAAATTAAAAATTAATATATAGCTCTATATATATAAGCTCTTTAAAAAAAACAAAGTTATCCATCCAAATAGTTGCATCAAAACCGATACAGCACTTCCCACTTGCAGACACGGCTGGTGGCGTATAACGGACTCGGAGCAAATGAAATCACTTCTAGATTCGTTACATCCGCGAGGTGTGAGAGAGAGGGAACTACATGCGTCGCTTGTGCAACATTTACCGACTGTTAATAATAAGGTATTTTGTTTTTTTTTTTATGTATAACTAGCTTAATACATAGCTTTCCACCAGTGGCTTCACCCGATTTGTCTAAAACCTAACAAATTATGTAAACCTTCCTCATGAATCACTCGATCTATTAAAAAATCGAATCAAAATCCGATGCATAGTTTTCAAGAGTTAAGCATACATAGGGATAGAGAAAGCGACTTTGTTTTATAATATATAGAGATATACACCTACGTATGATAAAAAATCACGTTTCAAAATTGCCCGAAGCAAAACTCTGCCTACGTGTCTATTAGGCAGAGTTATTACTTTTCAATTCGATCGGTATTTATTTTTTTCGAATGTCTAGACTAGATAGTTGTTCATATTACGTCTATGTTACCCCATTTTACAGTAATATTTTCTTGTTTCGATTATCTAGTTGTTTCTAACGTCTACGATTCTACCCCATTTTTTATATTTCGCTTGTGTCTAGAGGTTTTTATTACGTCTATATAACGACCATTAAGTGATAAATAATTGCTTCTTGCTTTTATTTTTGTATATTTTAGTATCTAAGACTGTTAAGTTGTTTTAAACAGTAAAATAAATAAATAAATGACCCCATTTTACTTTATTTCAGCTATACATAGACAAAGGTGACCCCACACGAACTCAGTTCACAGCCAGCCCTTGTGAGGGCGAGTTCCCTTTACCCGATGAGCCCGGGGCACATTGTGTAGAGACGGCACATAGAGTGGACACGCGGGTGTTGGCTATGGTGAGTGTGTGATATATTTCTATTAGATTAATATATTTATCTATGGATCCTATGGATCTATCCATAGATTAATATAATTGAACTGAACTGACCGGTTGGCTTGGTTGGTAGAGGCCCTGCCTTCAAAACCAGAGGTCGTGGGTTCGATTCCCACCTGGGGCAAATATTTGTGTGATGAACATAGATGTTTGCTCTGTGTCTGGGTGTTAATCTTCTTATATATAAAAATGAATCGCAAAATGTGTTGGTAAGCGCATAACTCGAGAACGGCAGAACCGATTTCGATAATTATTTTTTTATTATATTCCTTGAAGCAGCGGCGGCCTTAGGGGGTGGCGAACAGGGCAATCGCCCGGGGCCTCGCTCTTGCAGGGGCCTCGCGCAACAACCCACCCAAGCGAATTTAAAAAAATGAAAATGTGTGCGTGTACTGAGTATGTTCATGCGTGTGTATGAACGAAACGACGATATTATCTCGATGCTGAAATACATAATAGAAAACAAATTAACTGAAGTTTACCCCACTATCGAAATAGTCCTGAGAATTATTGCCACCACACCTGTGACAGTTGCGTCTGCTGAAAGGAGTTTTTCGAGGCTTAAATTATCTTAATCTTAATACTATTATAAAGGCGAAAGTTTGTATGGATGTATGGATGTATGGATATTTGTTACTCTTTCACGTAAAAACTACTGAACCGATTACAATGAAATTTAGCACACATATAGAGGGTAACTTGGATTAACACATAGGATAGGTTTTATCCCGGAAATCCCACGGGAACGGGAACTATGCGGGTTTTCCTTTGAAAACGCGGGCGAAGCCGCGGGCGGAAATCTAGTTAAAACATATTTGAGGAATTCGATGACACAAGATCGGCTTTCAGCCCTTGTTTTTTTTCAATCGAAAATGACGTAGCTCATTCGTTGGATTATTGTGCTTTAATTAAAGATTTTAGCCTTAGGAAAAGCCGCAGACATCAATTTTAAAATTTATCATCTCTGTATTTGTTAATTTGGTAAATCTTTCTATGTATAAATATATAAATTTTATTCATTTGTATAACTTTATCATTTCTCCTCAAACATAACAAATACCTAAACCAAACAACCAGACCTAGATACTTTCGCATCACATACAATATATTTTCACGAAGAGCAAAGGGCCTTGCAAAGGGCCTCGCAAAGGGCCTGCCGCCCGGAGCCTCGCAATGGGTAAGGCCGCCGCTGCCTTGAAGTACGAGGATGGTTTTTATGTAGAGAAAACGTAAATATGTACCACGGGCGAAGCCGGGGCGGACCGCTAGTTTTCTATATAAGTATTTATTTTAAAATTATATATGTATGTTTATCAGCCATCTGGTTTCCATAACACAAGCGACAGCTTAGTATGGGATCAGATCGTGCCGTGTGTGAAAATTGTCCTGAAATATTTATTTATTTAATATATTTCTATTGATATTGTCTATGATCGATCGTAACTCTAATTTTTAATATGATATTATTATATCGGCTTATTGTGATTGTATCATGTGACTATTTTTACGGGTACAGTTGTAGATTCTTAAAACATAAATCTTAATAATAAAAATGAATCGCTAAATGTTTTGACACACGCAAACCTCGAGAACGGCTGAACCGATTTCGTTACTTCTTTTTTTAATATTCCTTGAAGTACGAGGATGGTTCTTATGGAGAGAAAATGTAAGCATGTACCACCACCACCGCTAGTAATAAAAATAAATAATCTCCAGGTGGAAGCCCTAGAAGAGCGTGTGCTAGCAGCCTCCATGCAAGTGAAGGGCTGGCGGGGCGCAGGCCCCGGGGGCGGGTCCCCCGTGCAGAGGGCAAGGGCTACACTGGCGCAGCTGGAGGCCCACGTGGAGCGCCGGTATCTGAAGCCCCCGCTCGTGCAAAGGTACGGGAGGTAGGTGGGGGTGGGGTCTATATTATGTGTGTGTTAGTTAGTTAGTAAATTATATACTTAAAACTATACTCTGTCCATTATATTATTTGCTTTTTGACAGCTTCACGCCTATGAAGGATTGTATTGTCTATGTTAAAATGTCATACAAATAATTATTGTACTTCATGGACAGGCCCCGCCCACTTATTGGATAGCTCCGATACAGAAAAACTCTTCTATTATGTTATAATATAATTTAAACATAAAGACAAGACAACCAAATTGTAAGATAGAAACCAATAAATAATAAAATATTAGTTTAGTTTAGTTTTAACATAAAATGCGTAGATATGTGGTCTTATTATTACATATCTTATTAACATGTTAACGTTGTAATTATTATTTACGTACCTGATTCGATTTATGATAATATTTTGAATTTATAATCGGAATGGCATCACAATCGATAATCTTTTGGACATCACTTCTGGTATCACCCGTTGAGCTGTCAAAAGGCAATTCTTATAGTGGACAGACTATATATGTAAATACTTAAATGTGGCTAGGTTA
Source organism: Colias eurytheme (assembly GCF_061535395.1). Lineage (NCBI taxonomy): Eukaryota > Metazoa > Arthropoda > Insecta > Lepidoptera > Pieridae > Colias > Colias eurytheme. The sequence goes on along the minus strand of NC_143007.1, from coordinate 4,525,118 downwards.
GTTAGCAGATCACTACTCTATCAATACTCTAAACGGTGTGATTTTTTTTCTATGTATAATATTTTTTTGTGATGTTGGAATACAATATTCTTAATAATAATAAGTCACGTAATTATAATTAAATTAATTATTTTCTTTCAGCACAAACGACGCAAATCTGGGCGCCATGTTGCAAGGCGAACACGGTTCATCTGCGACATCGCCTAATAATTCTGATGCGAGTGAAACTAAAGGTAATAATAGTATTTTATTAACGTAATCTATAGTAAGAAGTAAATATTTTGTTACTTAGAATATTTCGATTATTTATTAGTTCAGAATTTTTTATTCAAAACCAAATAAATATGTATACAGAAAATATAATTCCTTCTCTTTAGTTATAGAAAAATAAGTCTGTCTGTCTGTTATGTCTAAATAACTTGTCCTGAATTCGTAATTGAACTTAAGAGCACTAAGATATAAATTTTAATAATTTGAAACAGATAAAAAATGGCTGGTACGATATTGATGAAATTGTTCTTACATTATGTTCAAATTATTTATTTGTAAATACAAATTAATATTTAACAGAAACAAAAGGCATAGCTCGCGGTCTGTCAACTTGGCGCGACGCGGTATCAAGGTGCAGTACGGCTGCGCAAATTGCGATGCTGTTGAACGCATTGGAAACTCATATCGCGTGGGACAAGAGTATTATGAAAGCTGTAAGTATTTGTTTTTATTATTTTATTAGAATTGAAATTTTAATTAAAAATTCTTAGGCATTTTTAAATCTAATTAGTTGGAAATTTTTATTGTATTGTGCCAAGAATAAATAATTAAATACATAAGACTTAATAATCTTGATATTTTCATTGCAAATTCATCTTAAGAAAAGTCAGATAGAATTAAACGATTAACGAAAGTAACAAGGAATATTTTTTTTCATATATTAATTAATTGCGCTCCTTAATATATGAATAAATCATGTTAATAATCCGTTAAAATCCGTTAAAATTCTAAATTAATTAGGATATTTAACAATTTTACACACATCATGAAACATTTATAAACTCGTACTAACTCCAACATTATTATTTCATAAGCTTTTTGTTATCTGTACTCTTTTTTAATTGTATTGTTTACTTGACGTTTTTTTGCATTATGTTTCTTATTTGCACCAGCATTTAGTTTTAACCTTGCTTTATCTATTCTGCAAATTAGATAACAACCATTAAAAATAACAGTTAAATTTTTTTCCTTTTCATTTCTGCCATTTTAATTTCTAACCTATCTTTCTTATTGAAATCATTTACAAACCTTTTAATTCTGCATTATCCTAACCCTTTTTTTATTTATTTTAATTTCTTGCGATTCTGGCATCTTTCTTAGTAAAGACGTTTCACTTCAGACACGCTCTTTTTTCATATAAATCACCATTTCCGCTCTATCCTTTAATTTTAATTTAATTTCTTTTGCTTTTCACAAATACTAACCACACATTAACAACAGGCGAGCCAACGACGGGCTAGTAAGCGCAAATTGGCTATTTTACAGAACTGTCAATTCTGCCTGTCCGGTGATAATGAGGATCAGTTGCTACTGTGCGATGGTTGTGATAAGGGTTATCACACTTATTGCTTCAAGCCACGGATGGATAAAATACCGGAGGGCGATTGGTATGTATAGTTTTTTTTTTATATTTTAGTCTTGTTTTAGTGAACGAATGTGCAAAATTAAGATGGAGATAGTGGGAGTTCCCATGTTTTAGAGAGTATGTTGCAAGTGATTGCATTTTAATATATTACTATTTACTGTGGTTGTAATTCAGTTATATAGGTGAATAATATATTATGATAAATAAAGAAGTGTGTACACTAGTACACGCATACATTTTCTTTTTTTATTAATATAGTCCTCCACAAAATGGTGGGTGAACTGCTAGTCTTACAAATATTATAAAAAGGAATGTTTGTGAGGATGGATGTTTGTTACTCTTTCACGAAAAAACTACTGGACGGATTTTTATGAAACTTTACAGAAATGTAAGTTATGCTGTATAATAACACGTCATGTGCTGTAGAAATATTGCCCGCTGGTTCGTCCGCGGGTGAAACCGTGCGACATAGCTAGTTTTCTCTACATTTTATAATACAATCTGTGTTGTTATTTTTGACGTGACAACGTCTTATAATTCGATAGAGCCGGCTGCACGCACGAAAAAACATGACTCATGCGGCGTTACCTCGCTCTGAGGCGTTCCATGTAAGGCTTGCAGTGCGAGCGAGAGCGCGGAACGAACGACAAAGAAGCACAATCGGCCTTAAGACGTAGTCACGTTCAACTATCGTCAGTAAACCGACTTTACAGACAACCAATTTTTTCTAATAACGCCATTGTTATTTGTGTACAGGTATTGCTGGGAATGCGTAAACAAAGCCCGCGGTGAGCGTGTATGCATCGTGTGTGGGGCCGGCAGTGGGGGGGGGAGACTGTTGCCTTGTGCCCTGTGCTCGAGGGCTTACCACGCGGACTGTTTGTATCCGCCGCTGTTGAAGGTGCGTATAGACAGACAGACAGACAGACAGACACATCCTGTGCAGGGATTGGGTACATGGGATGAGTCATATTTACATAACAGTATACATACATATTATATATGTTGTAGCTTACCGCCCGCGGCTTCGCCCGCTTTGTCTTAAACTTAATAAATTATATACTATGTAAAACCTTCCTCTTGAATCACTCTATCTATTAAAAAAAACTGCAACAAAATCCGTTGCGTAGTTTTAAAGATTTAAGCATACAAAACATACAAAGGGACATAGAAAGCAACTTTGTTTTATACTATGTAGTGATAGTCAAACCCCGAAGCTCGGGCACTCGTTCAATATTCAAACCTTGTAACCTTTGTAACCAGTCCTTCCGCGAAGAGATTGTGTTTTATAACATAATATAGTGATTAGCGTGTTCAAACAAACAAACAAACTCTTCAGCTTTATAATATTAGTATAGATTAACGTATACACACACCTAAATAAGCAAACACATTTGTAACATTTATTTCATAGCAATATTTTAATTATCTTATTTCAGTACGTATGTATTTATTACTTAGCAAAAGTCTTCAATAACATATTTATTTAGGACCGATTTTTCAATCCATAGTTAAAACTTATCCGTCCAATAAAGTATTACACGATAATATTAAAATGTCACGTAAACTGTCAAATACGGCCAAAGAATACATTTTTGAAATGGTAGCTTAGTACGTTATTCGACGAATAAGTTTTATCCATGCATTTAAAATCGGCCCTTAATCTTTTTTTATGCAAAAATACTAATATCTTAATTATTTCTAGAACCCCCGCGGCAAATGGTACTGTGCAGCTTGTATATCCCGAGCGCCTGCAAAGAAACCGCGAAAACCGGCCAAGCGTGATCCGCGACATCGAGAACCGTCACACACCGATATAGAGCCTATGGTGCCTAGGTAATAATTAGTTTTGGTAATGTTTCAATGGATACCCCCTTAGGGGGAGTCCATTAATTACGTGAGACGTTTTTATGAGAATTTTCGAAAATAAGTTCTTAAATGAGATTCGACCCCCTCCTTCTCCCTCACGTAATTAATGGATGTCCCCTAAGAAGCCGCGCAAACCGGCCAAGCGTGATCCGCGACATAGAGAACCTTCACACACGGATATAGAGCCTATGGTGCCTAGGTAATAACTAATAAGTGTTTAATACTATAAAAATGGTTAAAACAATAGTTTTGGTTCGAATATTTCAATGGATACCCCCTTAGGGGGAGTCCATTAATTGTCAAACGTGAGACGTTTTTATGAGAATTTTCGAAATAAGAATTAAGTGAGATTCGACTCGGCTTGAATACCTCACCTAATTAATGGATGCCCCCTAAGGAGATCCGCGACATAGTTCTCTATGGATATAAATCCTATGGTGCGTAGATAATATTTATAAATGTGGAAAAACACATAATTATGACTGTTTAACTTTTAAAGCGGATCTATGAAAATGTCTTATTTATAAACCCTTGCTAGCTAGCTACATTTGAATTGTCGATGCTAGTCAGACGAATAGTGAAAAACTTATAATATTATAATACGTTATTTGTAACACATTTAGTTTTTAAGTTACGAAAATTTTTAATGTAATTATTATTATTATAATATATAAAGCTTTATTACTATAAGAATAAACCTTCATATTTTTAACTAAATATTACTTACGGTTTTATACATAAATATCGTTATAAAATAGTCTATAAACATGCTTTATGAAAAAAAAAGACGGGTTGCACTGGGGGAGTGCCGGCAGAAGTGAAAACTTGATTATTAACGTTGAGCATGTTTGTTATTTTGGAATGGTATCCGTCTTACGCTTTTTCGATCAGGTCACGTGTCCTGACGCGAGTTTAAGATTTTATACCCATTACAGAAAAAGTGCTCAACGCCGCTAAAGAAGTTTTCACTTCAAAAAAATTGGTTGTCTGTAAAGTCGGTTTACTGACGATAGTTGAACGTGACAACGTCAGATTGTGCTTCTTTGTCACTCGTTCCGCGCTCTCGCTTGCACTTCAAGCCTTACATGGAACGCCTCAGAGCGAGGTAACGCCGCATGAGTCATGTTTTTTCGTGCGTGCAGCCGGCGCTATCGAATTATAAGACGTTGTCACTTCAAAAAATATTAATTTTATTTTTAATATGAATACATCTACAGCCCAGCATCCCACGCGTCAACATCAACAACAGCGGAAGAATGTGTTCCTACAGTTACAGAACGAGATGAAACACATCCAAGCGAACATGAGAACGGACATGCTGGTAAATAAATCCTACTAATACTATAAATGCGAAAGTTTGTGAGGATGTTTGTTAAAATAATTCTCTTTCACGCAAATACTGCTGAACCGATTACAATGGTATGTAGGTAGCTGAAGACTCGAAGACAGGCTACTTTTTATCCCGGAAATCCCACAGGAACGGGAACTATGCGGGGTTTTCTTTGAAAATGCGGGCGGAATTATAGGAGAAACTTAACAAGATCCACCCTTACATGTATATTACGAGTCCAGTATAATTAATTGGTACTACATATTACCTAAAATATAATGATTTTTCTCTAAAAAATACACAGCATAAAATAATATTTATCTTATTAATTTCAGTGACAGAAATAACAGACGAAGGTCCGCCAGAAAAGCGACGAGCGTTACAATTCGTGGCGGGAAATGGGGCTCTACCACATGACGATACAGATCACGTTGATGGTGAGTTTTTACCTTCTAGAACGTTCTAGAATGTTCTACAATGTTCTAGAACCTTCTAGAATGTTCCATGTATCTATAGCTTCTTGTATATAAGCGACGAGCATTACAATTCGTGACTGGAAACGGTGTGTTACCTACAGTTACATGACGATACAGATCACGTTGATGGTAAGTTACCTTCTAGAATGTTCTAGAACGTTCTAGAATGTTCTACGACCTTCTAGAACGTTCTACCACCTTCTAGAATATTTTACCACCTACCAAAATATTCTTGTGCAATGTGCAAGCGCATCAAACAAATATAAAGTTTGTCTTTAGTTTACTAGTTTTTGATATTTCAAAACAAAAATTTTTTCGGTCCGTCTTTTAATTAAACGTTTGAAAATACTTTACAAAAAATAAACGTGTTCGAGCTTTAGAGACAATCGAGAACGAATTATTTTTGCGAAATTAAAAATTTCAAAAAAATAAATAATTGTTATTATTCAGGTGAAGATCACGAAGCAGAGAACGTGCCACTTCTATCGCGATCCAAAAAGGAAAAAAACTCAACCAAGAAACAAAATAACAAGGAATTGCAGTTTTGCAAGTGAGTCATATTTTAATTATTGACCAAAATATGAATTTAAATTAAATTAATTATTCTCTGAGACCTTTTTTATTGACTGATTTATTATATGTGTTGATTACAAGAAAGAGTAAACAAATGCATAGTATATTAATTATAGATACATAATCAAATGCGATTTAGAATTGCCCGTTTGCAATATTAAATAAAACTGAGCACACGTGTCAGGAGTGAAACTTTTTTGGCAAGATTTGATGTTACATATGTAATTTGTAAAATTAAATTGTAAAACTGACATGATTAAAAAGAGCAACTATGGAGTTTCTTGTCGATTCTTCCTTCCTTCCTTCTCCGTAGATACTGCTTTCCGAATCGGTGGTAAATTTAAAAAATATGTACCTATGACGTTTCAAAAGTGCTTCTAGAAGAAGTCTAATTGAATAAATAAATGTTTGAGTTTGACAAAATATTGTCAAAAAAATTTCCTTGCCTTCCTCCATAAATGGGCTTTCTAACACCGAAATAATTTTTCAAATTAGCACGTTCAAACAAACAAACTCTTCCGCTTTATAATATTAGTATAGATAATAATTGCTCTAACTTGTAGTAAATAGTAAAAATAATACTAATTCTTTATCCAGGAGTCTCCTCTGTGAAATGGAATGCCACGAGCACGCTTGGCCGTTTCTCATTCCGGTGAATACCAAACAATTCCCCCAATACAAGAAAGTTATTAAAAATCCTATGGATTTGTCCACTATTAAACGGAAATTGCAGGAGGCTGGGTAAGTTTTTATAAATAAGGTTATAAAGTTAAAAACTGCTAATGTAACTGTTAAAAACTGTTAATAAAAGAGATTTCATATAAAAATGATATTTACGAACAGGCGTATGAGAGGTTGTATGAAATATATTTACATATTTATTGTATGTGTGTGTAATACATTTATATATTACATATTATTGTATGTGTGTGTAATACATTTATATAGTTCAGTAGGTAAAGTGTTACTGAACTTTTTTTGAATAATTAAAATAAAGGCCAGCTGTTGCTGATAAAGTTTTAAACCCATATCGTTATTGTACTTTTGGCATTTAAACTGACAGATAACCAAACAGAAAAGCTGTTAAATATTGGCGTAAAGCTAGTCAAGTTAAGTATAATAACTTTGACATTTTAACTGTTATTAATGGTCCGCGAAACATCATTCCTATGGGAATTTCTAATTTTTTGACCACGCGAAGTTGCTGGCGGAAAGCTAGTATTATCACAAATTCACAACGTTATTTGAATAATAACATATTCTGTTTTTCTCTCCACAGATTTGTCATAACTTTGACATCACAAATGAAACATAAGTTTAAACTATTATTTATTCGTCCACAGATACAAAAGCAAGGACGAGTTCGCAGCGGACGTTCGGCTGATATTCAGCAATTGCGAAGTGTTCAACGAAGACGATAGTCCCGTTGGTAGAGCGGGTCACGCTATGAGACATTTCTTTGAAACACGCTGGACGCAGATCTGAAGCGATTTGTTGGGCAATTTGTTGCAAGATTTGTGGGGAAGTGATACTAGTTGGACGATTTGTTGCAAGAATTGTGGGGCAATTTTTGTGATTGTTGTATTTCTGATTGATTGATGTCGAAATAGTTGTGCAACCGGTTGTTTGATTGGTTTTTGAATATTATTAATATTGTATTGAAAACTGTCTGATATAAAGAAATTTGATTGGATAATAGATATTTATAATATTGAGAGTTATGGCTTTTGTTCTTTTTTTATTTTTTTTTTTATTCATTTGAGGAATCAATGGTATTTCCATTCTTATATGACTTTAAGCAACTAGTTGTGCGATTTATTGACTAACTATATTGGAGAGATGAGCGACTATATATTTTTCAAGTTATTTTATGGGATTTTTTATTTATTTTGTCACGTCAAGATAGTATAGTGATTTGTGAGAGTTGAAAAATTGTTTTATTTTTATGCGTAAATCGTTCCTTTCATTGAATATTCAAAGATAAATGAGTCTGATTTATTCAATTAAAAAGAAAAAAAATTATATTTTTAATATACCTAAATACAGTTGTAATCTACAACTGGTTGCACAACTAATCCAATATTTGAAATAGTCGACCAACTTGTTGAGAGATTTGTTGGTCGACTTTTTGTTTAATAATTTGATTATAACAACTTACTGTAATGACTCGTCAATATTATACGAATCAGTAATTATTAAAATGTAAAATATTGGTATCTCAAATGTTAAACAAATAAATGTTGTTATATTAAGATATTGATAAAATGTGACAATTAAAATAAATACTGAAGTCAGATTAACTCAAAAATTCCTAAAGCCGGCTACTCACCTGCAGCAGGGGCAATATTGGAATTGCACACTTAATTGGCTCCTTAATTGTGATGTGTATAGGCAAACAGGGGCAATTTAGACAACAACTGAAATTGCTCCGACCGAGATTGTTTCAATATTGCCCCTGCTGCAGTTACGTGAGTAGTCGGCTTAAAACAGAAAAAGTCCGTCAAATAATTTGTCAATTTCGTGTAAAATTGATTATTATCCATGTTGAATTAATAAATATTCAGTAATAAATGTAATTTTCTAATTTTGAAGCATATATTACATATTATGTTCAGAATTATTTACGCCATCCGGCCATACTGCATTCAGCATCGAACTTAGATATACTTAATTTATATTTTTATTTAGTTAACAAATTAATTTTAAATGGCAATTTAATTCAATAACAATTTTATTGTTCATTAAAAAAAATAATAGTCTATGGTGAACTATTTTTAATCTACATTCCAAATGTGACATTTGATTTTATTGCAAAAAAAAAAAAGATTTTAGAACAAGGACGCGACAAAACGAATCTCAATATAAAATTAATTACATATAAAATGTAATTAAATCCACGCACACTACGATTGTTATTGTATCTAAATGTAGCTGGTGTACATAGCGTAGAGTAAGTTAAAAAAGTATTAGTTTGAGATATATTTTTAAGCATAGATAATATAGAACGTTAATTGACATTCGAATTATTTTTTTTTATTTTGCAACAGCAACGAAGCAGTATTCGAATACTCACGTTCTAAATTTGAATTTCTGGCCAGTTTGTAAATTTTATTAAAAAAAAATAAAATTAAAAAGAAAAAGAAGCTGTCATTGAAATGCGCGCCAAAAGTGAAGGGTTTTTTGTGTATTTTCATAAAGGAATGTTTTATTGGTATAATGTTTAAGTGCAAATAATTATAAAATGTAATGTTTAGATTAAATGGAGCCTGTACGCAGTGCGATAGATTATTGGCTCTGATAGAAAACTATGAAATAGACTACATATTTGATACTTTTTAAAACGTTAAGTTTCCTATAGATGATTCTATGATAGTTTCTAAATACGCTCTTATATCTTACATATTAAAATGACTTCTTGTGTGTTTTTTATTTCAATAAATAGCTAATTATGTGTAGTCTATTTCATGTTATTTCCAATTTTTAGAATTTGATGTAAAATTTGAATAATATGGTGTACAGGAAAAATTGGTTGTAGCGTAGAGGATTTCGATAGATTTGAAATGGTTATACATCCATTTGTAATATTTAATGTTTATTTTTTTAGTCTCGAATATTTTACCTATTTGTAAAATGAATGAGAATCTTTTGGTTTTACGTTTTGATTTTGTTTAGATTGTAACGAAAAAATTGTTTATGCTTTTAGACGTTAGTCGTAAAATTCATTATTTGTAAAATTTTCGAATATGCGAGTCATTTTCTTTGTACATGTAAGTTTTATTTATTTTGTGATTCCAAATTATTAGTACTTATTTACTAAATTCGCCACTTGCAGGACATTATCGATTGATTGGTTTACGAAAAAAATATTCCTGCATGTCATAAGGGAACACTGTATAATAGATTAATTTTTAGTTATACGTCATTCCTACGGCACAAATGTGTTGAAATAGTATTTTAAAGTATTAATTATTGTCTACTTAATACGCAGCTTTTTTATTATACTCTGTGGTTGACAGATACAAAATAGCCTCGATAAATTATTGATAATCTGTAGTCAAGTAGCCTTTGCCAATATATGTTTTTTTAATACTGCCAGTAAAAATGCAAAACATATTTTGGTGTATCGTCCGTCGGGCGTTCGTGATGAATAGTTTATATGTTGTGTGAATCGGTTGATTTTAACTATAAATGGATATATAAATTATATATACGAATAAAATAAATAATTTTTGAAGCACTCTCTTGTTGTTTGTTTTATACCCCACCTTGCACTTAACCTAGATATATATAAGACTAGCTGCTCCGCGCGGTTTCACCCCCGTGGCTCCACTCTTGTTGGTCGTAGCTTGATGATATATAGCCTATAACCTTCTTCGATAAATGGGCTATCTAACACCGAAAGAATTTTTCAAATCGGACCAGTAGTTCCCGAGATTAGCGCGTTCAAACAAACAAACTCTTCAGCTTTATAATATTAAGTATAGATTAGACAGAAACTAACATTTCATTTTCACTACACTTTTATACACGTTAAGGCTGCTTTTCCATCAATAATGTGCGAGAAAAGTGTATGTAAATAACCAATAGTATCGTTTCAAACTCTAAACCCATCAAATTTCAAACCGAAAGAAACAAACACATTCCTCGCTATACATTGCACATTATTATTGGAAAAAAGCACCATTAGAAAAGCATAATGTAGTTCAAAGAACACTCACGAAAAACCAGAACTAGCTTTAGAAAGTACCATTTCCACACACATAAAATATATAAAAGAATACTTATCGATTTCACCACATTTGACTACTTATCATAGTTAATATTTCTGAAAACTTCAAAATTTTATTTTCGCATAGGTTTTGAAAATTAGTTTCATGCATCAGTATCAACAGCGCCATTGAGTGCCAAAACAAACAAATCTAGTTTGAGGAACAACACTGCAACATGTAGTACATAATAGTATTTTAAAACATTCCCCATCTAGTGCCAAAATAAACAAATAAGTAACGATAGTACTGTAAAATGCAGTCCCTAATTAATAGTCAAAACAAAAAATAAATTTTCGAAGTAGCACAGCGCCATCTAGTGACGCCTAATATAAGAAAAATCTTACGAATAACACACATAGGACACTTGAACAAAATCTCCAATAGAACTTACCTTGTACAACGAAATGCGTATCAAAATCCCACTACTCTAGTACACGTTATTGAAAAAAATCTGTCTAAGCATAACAGAGTTTCTTTTAGTTAGTTTGTGTCAAAAGATAACGTAGGCTGTATTGATCTGATAACTCGATGTGAGCTATTTCTCTACAAGCCTACCTGTATACCTACCATTGTTATGTACCATGTTCATGACTTCACCTTCAATCTTGATATCCAAAGAAATTTGGTTTTAATAAATATAATATTATAGTGTTTAATATAATATACTATACCCATGCCTTGGTTGGTTTGCCTACCTGATAAAATCTTGATACTACCTTAATCTATTAAATATAAAGAGAAATATGAATTAATGGAAGAAAAAAATAAGTACCTATCGACTAGTATCAGACTTTGATGCTTTGTATATCCAGCTTAAGGTTGAATTTGTTTTGGTGTTGCTTATTAGCTTGATTGTGCTTTGATGGTTTTGATTAGGATTTTTAAGTTGATTTTTGTATCGACATCGGATTACGTTCTTTTTTTTTGGTGACTGAAGATCGATTTTGGTCTGAGTTATTGTAACGCTTAGCTTTTTTGCTGAATTTTCTGTTTAATTCTTGAATTATGAACATATCGTCATCATAATATTTTTATCGCCAGCTTTACAGACCTAACACTAGATAATATATGAATGCAATTTGATTTTTCACGTCGCATCGGGGCGATTTTGAAATGACTTTTTATTTTTGTGTCTTGAGATAGTTAAGGCTAGAGTGATCTCATTCCCACGGGAATTTATTTTGATGAGGCGGTTGAACAGATTTCAATTTTAAAGAGTTTCTGTTTTATAAGAAAGTTTTCCGCCCACAGCTTCGCCCGCTTTGTCTAAAACCTAATAAATTACATACTAAAACCTTCTTGAATCACTCTATTTAAAAAATCGCATCAAAATTGCGTAGATTTAAGCATAGGTACATAGGGGACATGGAAAGCGACTGTTTTATATACAATAAAACAAATTTTACATTATAATATAATTTATTTCATATAAATCCTATATACATATAGTTAACCCGACTCCGCTGCTGCTTTGGCTATTGCTCTTTTTGCTTTATTTCTTCGATAAGTCCTCTTTTTATTGACAGCGACACTTCCAATGAGTTTTCCCGATTTCTGGAGAGCTACAAGTTTTGCTGCTGTGCTCTGAAATTAAAGGAAATAATTGTTAATGATATTTTAATTTTTAATAGACCACTGAGTGTAATTATTAAATAGCATAAAAACAACACTGTGTTTGTTACATTTTACTTTAAGATATTATTAGAGGAATACTACACTATCTATATATTTTACAAAAATGTATTATGATAAGGAAAGTTGCAATTTTATGTGCGTCTGCCGTCTTGTAATTAATAATTTAAGAACGATTTAACCGATTTTGAAAAATTTCATAGTCCTTTATATAAAAGCTGTCCCCGCGGTTTCACCCGCATGGCTCCGCTCCTGTTGGTCTTAGCGTGATGATATATAGCCTATGCCCTATAGCCTTCCTCGATAAATGGGCTATCTAACACCGAAAGAATTTCTCAAATCGGACGTCTGACCTTGACCCTTGACACTCGGAGTAGTTCCTGAGATTAGCGCGTTCAAACAAACATACTCTTCAGCTTTATAATATTAGTATATAGCTTTATAATATTAGTATATATATATTATATATTAGTATATAATATACTGTATTATAAATATCTACAGTATAGCTGTCTTTCTGTATGTTTTACGTCTAAGCCAGTGATTGATTTTGATGAAATTTGGTATAAAAATAAATGACAACTTGAAAAAGAACAGACTACTTTTATACGAAAATCTAGTAAACACTAATCTTACCTTTGCTTCACTTTTACTTATTTTGCTGTTTTTCTGCGTCGTGTATAACACGTTTATTCTTTTATTGTCCAACATCGTGTGATGCTTCGAGAGGGCCAACTGCGAACAAAACATAATTTTAAATATAAATTTGATACTTTTATAAATAAACTAACTTTCCACCCGCGGCTTCGCTCGCTATTGTCTAAAACCTGATCAATTCCTTTCCTTAATATTTTAGATTAATTAAAACCTTCCTCTTGAATCACTATCTATTAAAAACAACCGCATCATAATCGGTTGTGTAGTTTTAAAGATATAGTTTTAAGCATACATGGGGATATAGGGACAGAGAAAGCAACTTTGTTTTATACTATGTAGTGATAATTATGTATAAATTGTTTTTATTTTTGTATAGACAGATAGAATATAAACTTTTTTGAAGTGAAAGTTCTTTAGGAACGTTGAGAGTAAAATTTCAAGGTCGCATCATGGCAATACCGTCACATTATGGAGTAAGGCGACTATTTTGGTACCTTTGTCTTGCCAAAGAAGTTTCACTTCTGACACATGCTCTTTTTTTAATTGTTAGTTCTAATGATATTAATTCATATTATAATTATTAAATTAATATAAGTAAATAAGTATAAGTAATTTATATAAGTAACTATTGTGTTATTTAATTGTAGAGTTTTTAAGGTTTTCTTTTACTTTAATTCATTTATAATTTTATGTTTAAATTAGGAAATAATTATGTATAATGAAGATAGTAATTAGTATTTAAGTAGTTATTTAAGTTTAGAATAATAATGTAAAATACTAATTTTAAATCAATATTGTATAACGTTTTCATTGTAAAGTTATGTAATATTGTGTCAATAAACAATTTCAAATAATATTTTGTTTTAATTTCCCTACTTTTCTCCAAAAATAAAATATTTTAGATGTACTTTTTGAATGTGTACAAGATGTACATTTTGATTTTGAGCTTATATCATAGACATTATAAAACAGTACCTTCACTATATAAAAAAAATGCGAAAGTTTGTTTGTTTGCTTGTCTGTTTCTCAAGTGAGGCAACAGTGAGATTTTGTAGTATAATTTATGTGTCTGGAGATACTGAGGAAGCTAGTTTGTAAAAAAATATATTAATACAAGCTTTCCGCCCGCGGCTTCACCGTTTTGAAAGAAAAACCCGCATAGTACCCGTTCCCGTGGGATTTCCGGGATGAAACCTATCCTATGTGTTAATCCAAGTTACCCTCTATATGTGTGCTAAATTTCATTGTAATCGGTTCAGTAGTATTTGCGTGAAAGAGTAACAAACACACACACACATCCTCACAAACTTTCGCATTTATAATATTAGCAGGATTGTTCCTTTATGATGTGAAAGAAAGACAAACATCAAACATGTTACTCCTTATATGACTTTGCTTTCAACTATCATCCATATATTATACTAGAGGACCGCCCCGGCTTCGCCCGTGGTACATATTTCGCAATAAAAGGTAGCCTATGTTCTTTCTCAGGGTCTAAAGATTATCTGTGCCAAATTTCATCAAAATCGGTTTAGAGGTTTAAGCGGGAAAGCGTAACAGACAGACAGACAGAGTTACTTTCGCATTTATAATATTAAGTAGGGATACAACAAAATGAATTGCCAAACGTGTTGCTAAGCGCAAAACTCGAGAACGGCTGAACCTATTTAGTTAATCGTTTTTTATAATATTCCTAAGTATGAGAATGGTTCTTATGGAGAAAACGTAAACGTGTACCATGAGTGAAGCCGGGGCGGATCGCTAGTCAGTAATATTAATTTTAATTTAATTTTCAATAGGTAATTTTATATTTACCAACAAACAAACTCATCTTCACATTTATAATATACTAGAGGTCCGCCCCGGCTTCGCCCGTGGTACATATTTCGCAATAAAAGGTAGCCTATGTCCTTTCTCGGGTATCAAAATATCTCCATACCACATTTCATGCAAATTGGTTCAGTAGTTTAGGCGTGATTGAGTAACAGACAGACAGACAGAGTTACTTTCGCATTTATAATATTAAGTATGGATTATATTTATTTACTTACCTCATAGCTGTGTTCATCTTTAAGTTCAATATAAGCGATACTGCTTTTCTTTCCTTCCTCTCGTTTTGGTAATCTCACATCAACTATGTGGTCTGTTAACTCGGAGAAATGTGACATCAACTGAAATGTTATACAATAAATTATTATAGTAATACTAGCTGTGCTCCGCGGTTTTACCGGCATTGTTCAGCTCCTGTTGGTGTTAGCGAGATGATATATAGCCCACAGCCTTCCTCGATAAATGGGCTATCTAAAACCATAAGAATTTTTCAAATCGGACCAGTAGTTCTTGAGATTGGCGCGTTCAAACGAACAAAAAACTCTTCAGCTATATAATATTAAGTATAGATAATAATGCTAAACTAATTATATTTTATTAAAACACTAAACCAAAGAATATCATACCTTTTCTTTTTCAATATCTGGCACTAAATTACCAACAAACACTACATATCGTTTTGGCCCTTTCACTTTTTCTTTCTTATCTGTGGCATTTTTATCATCAGATTTTTCAACATCTTTTTTATCTGTACTCTCAGTTGTGTCATTTTCTGTTGCATTATCTGTGCTGTCAACTTTTATTGTATCTGTGGCCTGCTTGTCTTTCTTTCCCGCCTTTTTATTTTTCTTCTTTTTCTTTTTTTCCGTATTACTTGGCGCAGTTTTTGTTGTTGTTGCATTGTTTAACATATTGTATAATATTCTCAGTTTTCGTAAGTCAGATTCTGTTAAATTTTCTGTTTGTTTTATTATGGCTTGCATTTTGCCGTAGATTGCGTCAGGTACCAATTCTTCATTTGCACCTTTAACTCCTTGCCTTAAGGCTTGGCGAATTCTACCTAGATATAAAAATAAACAATATATGTACAGTCGCAGTTTTAAAAATTAACTTAGATTTCCATCAATATTCCTATATAGTTTACTAGCGGTCCGCCCCGGCTTCGGCCGTTCTACCTACATAGAAAGAAGAAAGAAAGAAAAAACATTTATTCCAACACATGTTTAAACTATCCTATCTCTCAAGTTGGATGGAACTGCACATGGTGTGCGAATTTTATTATAATCGGTTAAGTGGTTTAGGAGTCCATTGAGGACAAACATTGCGACACGAGATTTATATATATGTTACGGCTAAAGGTAGGTGAGAACATAAACTTAAGATTAGCCGGCTAAACTTAGGTTTATTTTCGACGAGGTGTTAATGTTAGTTTGTTCTATCTTTAGCCGGCTAAACTTAAGTGTAACCGCAGGCCCGTGGCTAAAAATGTCGGGGTGGGTAGATTTGGTTACTATAATACATGTAAGGAACAGGGCGAGTGTTTTCTGGCACTGTGCGGGCCCCTCAAGCCCTCCACCGGCCCGGCGCTAACCAAATCTACCCACCCCGACATTTTTAGCCACGGGCCTGCGGTTACACTTAAGTTTAGCCGGCTAAAGATAGAACAAACTAACATTAACACCTCGTCGAAAATAAACCTAAGTTTAGCCGGCTAATCTTAAGTTTATGTTCTCACCTACCTTTAGCCGTGACATATATAGTTTATAATATTTATTAAAACTAATGTCTATAGAGTATAGACATACTTCTGTAAATACATAGACTTGATTTTAAGTTATTTATTTAAAAAAGCAAATTACAGAATTTACAACATACTAGCATGTATTCCATCATGTCTATATCGATAATAAATGAAAACATCCTACTACTATTGTGAAAAGCTATAATAATATATTATTAATCCAGTTTCTTAACTATCAATCTGGAATATTTCATTTAAATTGATCCAATCGTCTTCACTTTAATGAGTAACCAACACTCAAACATACAAAATTCAATATTATGAACAATTCTATTACATACTAGTGGTCCGCCCCGGCTTCGCCCGTGGTACATATTTACGTTTTCATTATACTACATAAAAACCATCCTCGTACTTCAAGGAATATAATAAAAAAAGAATTATCGAAATCGGTTCAGCCGTTCTCGAGTTATGCGCTTACCAACACATTTTGCGATTCATTTTTATATACAACTAGCGGTCCGCCCCGGCTTCGCCCGTGGTACATAATATTTACGTTTTCTCTACATAAGAACCATCCTCGTACTTCAAGGAATATAATACAAAAAGTATTATCGAAATCGGTTCAGCCGTTCTCGAGTTATGCGCTTACCAACACATTTTGCGATTCATTTTTATATATAAGAAGATTATATTAAAATTTACCTTTCTGATTGTTCGTCATTGGAACAGCAAGAAACCTTTTCACTAGTTCCTTATCATTTAATACTGGATATCTCTCTGCTAATTCCTCTGGCGATAATTGCACCTTGAAAACAAAATAAAGATGTGGGTAAAAGAGTATTTTTAAAGTACCTAATTTAGAAATAAAATATTTTTTTTTAATGAAAAATAGTAGCTAACTTTTATTACACACTAGCTTTCCCCCCTTTTTGTCTAAAACCTAATCAATAAGATACTAAAACCTTACTCTTGAATCACTCTATCTACTAAAAAAACTGAATCAGTTTGTTGCGTTGTTTTAAAGATTTAAGCATACATAGGGACAGAGAAAGTGACTTTTTTATAGGGTCAACCGGGGCAAATGCAACTATGGGGCTATGGCAACTAGTTATCATAACTAATTTATTAGAGTTGTTGTAATATATCGCCACCTATGATTCAATAACTCAACGACTAATAAATCTTACAAGTAATAGATGGTGCCACTACGATGAAAACTATTTGATTGATAGGCCATTGTGTCAAACCGCTATTTTGAAGTTGGTGTGCGTAAAAACAGGTGTCGAGTTTTACAGACAAAAAAATTGTTTAGGAGTGATTTTTTGCAGGTGTTTTTGATTGGACATGATTATCACAAGCCGTTAAGCATATTTCATTTATATTTTTAATGCGTTAGTTGACTCTATTTTGTGTTATTGGTGCAGTTACAATTGCCTCATGAAAATTTCACTATGGGGTTATTGCAACTGTGAGGTTAGTTACAATAGCCCCTTATATTTTTGTATGAAACTAAAAACACTAGTGATGTGACAGTGTCGATATTTTTATTATGTATCCTTCTTGGTAGTCAAAATATACTTTCTTTATGATTAATTAAAGAAGAACCATCGATTATTTCTTCGATATTATACCCAGAGACGGGTTCATAAGTAAAATTAAAATTAGATAAAGCGTGGTTAAAGACTATAAGTAACTAAAAACGATAGGTAGGATAGTTCTGTGATTGTTCAAGTAATTTTTAGTTAACGGTTGATTAACTAATAAACGTATTTTGTTTGGTTTACGTTTTTAACAATATTTACTTAACACAAAGAATATTATTTGTTCTGACCAAAAACTAAAATTGACTTAGTAGGTAGTACACTGTATTTTTTTTTGTTGCGATTTAAAGTGGTAAATCAAAGTAGGTACATGAGATTTTCCTCTAAATAATGCGGCGGCCGGCGCCATCTACGATCGCAACGTTATTGTATAGATAACGTTATTGTATATATATATATAGAATAATAAAAATATATCGATGAATAAGTTTTTTGCATTCCCCACACTAATTCTCTAACAAATAGTTGCATTTGCCCCACATTTAGAAAAATAAGATTTTTCCTGAAAACTCGTCCTTGCTACACGGTAATCCAGTTCAAAATCCTATGAATAACATGAAATCTCATAAATATATTCTATATTCGTTGTTTTATATGAAATAGAAGAAGAGCTATGGCAGTTAGTTGCATTTACCCCCGACTAGGGGTTAATGTAACTTTTTCTACCAATTTTAGGAAATATTCTCACTACCAGTTATTTATAAGACTACTGCATTGCTTGATTGGTTTAAAATAATCTTGAATAAATACAAAAAACAATAAATGGGTCAAATAAATGACCAAATATAAAAGGAGATAACTGCAACCGATCAAACTTGAGACTTGTTATTTTTTAGTTGCATTTGCCCCGGTTGACCCTACTAATTAGTGAATATCACACCTGTTTAACATGTTAGTTTCTAGTTCATGCTAAAAAAAGGTTCAAACTCTGCCTTAGGGTTGATGCAGATATGGCGAAGCGCATTTTTCGTTGTTAAACTATTATCAAATAGTTTGACAATGAAAAATGCGCTGAACATTTTTATTTTAATGAGAACAATGTTGATTATAGTTTGATAATGAAAAATGCACTGTGCAGTGCTTTGCCATAACTGCGCCGGCCCTTACGGTGTCATATTTCTATTCTTTAAAAATTTTCAAAAATTTACCTGTACTGTATATTGTAATTATGTATCTTTCTAATTGATGATGTAAAAAAGAGACATTAATTAATAATTTCTTACCTGTGGTTGTGCTTCTACAGTTTCCACAGTCTCAACTGGTGTTGTTTCTTCAGATTTCTCTACGTTTGTTGCAGCTAATTTTGCTTTCTTCCCCTTTTTTTGTTTGGACTTAGGATTTGAATCAGGTCCGAGTTTCCTCTTATTTGAAACAACTTCAGTTTGTTCATCCATACTGAAATAGAAAATAATTTGTTAAATGCGGTAATACAGTGTTAGTTAAAATCTATATAATAAAAGGAATCACCGAATGTGTTAATAAGCACAAATCTCAAGAACAGCTGAACCAATTTAATTATTTTTTTTTTATAACATTCCTTGAAGTACGAGGATGGTTCTTAAGGAGTGAAAATGTAAACATGTTGTAGGCTATTTCAAGTTTAAAAAATTGGGGGCATTTAATAGAAAATCGAAATGCTTATTAACCTTCCCTTCAAATATCTAAATTATAAAACTGTTAAAGATATTTAATCTTTAAAGTATATAATCTGGGATATTCTAAATTAATTTGCAATTTAAATAGAGAATGAGCAGGTATAGAAATTTTTATTTTAGTGAACTAGCTATATCTCGTCAGGTCCATTGAGCTATTATTACTACGTAGTACCATAGACTAATACACTCAAGGTACTAGGTAGTACGTAGGTAAAAACTCAATGCTCAGGTCACAGTATTACCATTATTTCCTACAGTAGTGCGACGAATGTACTTGTGCAGAGAAACGGAGGGGAACTGGCGGGGGTCGGGCGACGCGGGCCGCGTAAAGCAAACACGCTTAGTTTGCTTTACCTAGTGCGAAAGGATGACGCAGTCGTATTTTTTGTGTAATAATTTTATTATACATAGGTACTTACATATTCTATTATGGCGCGCACAAACTGTTCGGTTTACGGATGTAAATCTACATTGAAATCCCAGAAGGAAACAATATTTCAGAAAGATTGTATCAATTGTATCTGTTGAATTAAAATCAAAGCTATATATACAGGGTGTCCCACTGTTGGTATACTAAGCTCAAAGGAGGTTATAGTTTTGCATACGCTGAGTACGTAAAAAATAATTAAAAAATTCCAGACGCATTTTTTTTTCAAACAGATGAATTCTTAAAACTCTATGTGTACACCCATAACAAGCGAGCCGCCCAACTTTGCCACCAGCACGTGAGCTATCGTTTAAGATTATGTTTTCATAGATAAAATGCTCATATTAGAGAAGCGGTATATGCC
Source organism: Colias eurytheme (assembly GCF_061535395.1). Taxonomy (NCBI): domain Eukaryota; kingdom Metazoa; phylum Arthropoda; class Insecta; order Lepidoptera; family Pieridae; genus Colias; species Colias eurytheme. The sequence continues at coordinate 4,504,555 of NC_143007.1, read as the reverse complement.
GGCTGCGCGAAGCTAGAGAAGAAAACATGGATTTTCAGGAAAAATTTAGCAAAAAATTTTGGACGTAATTTTTTTTTAAGTATTTTTTACGTGATCAGTATATGCAAAACTACAAGTTCCTTCGCGCTTAGTATACCAAGAGCGGGACACCCTGTATATGTTGTCCTCATTAGTTTCTAATCAGATTGTACATCCCAATGCGAATGCATTACTTAGTTAAATGTTATAATATACAATTAAGAACATCCAAAAATAAAGTGTCCACGTAAATAATATTTAGCAGTGCAATATCTGTAATTATATATTTATGAACAAATAATTACATCAGATTTAATAATCGCAATTATTTTGAATGTACATATGAATAAAGATTTCATCATAATATTAATAATCACAATTGTTTTATTTTCCATTTGTTGCAACCCTAGCGTATTTTCGTGTGGCAGCGTAAGTACCTACGCTGGCGGCGGCATCGCGCGACATCAAAGGCGATTCCTTACTGTAGGAAATAATGGTAATACTGTGGCTCAGGTCGCGAGAAATTTAATTTTCGAATCAAATTAAATGAACTCGAACTATAAAATAAAATGCAGCTGTAGCTTATAATACGCGACTTTCTGTTTTTGTTAAGCAATATTGATAATATCCTTATAAGTTTTCACTCACAAAATTAGGAAATATAAGCAAAATGTATTTTTACCTGGTTAAGACCGCCATGTGAAAGTTTTGAGGTTAAAATAAATATAAACACATGTATATCTTTGATTTAACAAAAAGTAACTAGATCACACACACACAGTGTTTATTATATATCTATTAAATTATATTTAAAATATAATTAAATACAGTATTAATTTCTACTCAGAAAATCGAACAAACCGCGGATTTGTTTTCTTTTTTTCGTGACAATCCTATTCTGACATTGACAATTGACATCACAGATTGACACAAAACATTGCCATATAAAAAAAATTTTATGAACTGTAATTGAATACCTTCATTTTAAATCAAATTCCTGTTTATTAGAAATACTCTACTATAAGTAACTTTAAAATAATAATTACTGAAGTCAGTAATGTTTTGAATCAACAAGTCAACGCTATTATCTATTATAATGACGTCCTTATTAGTACATTTTATGGCTTCAACATTCTTCATCTCCGCACGATATGCGTGGCCTTTTGATGTAATCTATAATGGAATTCACTTCCGGCATTTTCCCATGCTAACTCATGCTGTGTCCATTTATTTTCTTCCTGTACCCATAGATAATTCCGTTTGAACATATCCGCTATACTACATACTACATACTTAGCTTGTTTAAAAACAGAGCCGTGCGAGAAGAAACTTGGCTGATAGTTTTTTAGGCAATACAAGTTCTAAAGTTCTTATTCTCTTTTAATATCCGTTGCAATTTACTCGCCTAACCCTCCCTGTGTCCAGTTTCTTTTCACATGAAATAAGTACTTATGCATAGAGTCCTCCATACTGCACATAGTGAATCGACGTGGGAATGAGTTTTTTAAATGTTACGAATTAATATATAATTGAACATGTACTAACCTGATAAACAACAATTAACGAAGGTATAAAATACGTAGGTATTTTGTTCTAAAAGTAACAATTTTTTCCGAGTGTCTACGTGTTTAAAAAGAATTTTAACAAAAAAATATTTCATATTTCAATATCTTCGCCTGCCTAGACTAGGCCAATAAAAAATGTTACCTACATTTGGTTATATTGAATCCTGCGATTGGCTACAATTCATTTTACATTAATTATCAAATTCCTTTGCAGACTATACCATGATAACGTTACAAAATCGTGGGAAGAAGCACCAAGCTTGGTAAATAGCACAAAATGCAGGTATACCGATATCGTACATTCACTTCAGTCGTGAGTTTTGAAATATACTCATTACCCATCGTAAAATCGTGACTGACGGAAGTATGGGAACGAATTTAAGTGATAATATATCCAGCCTTTTAAATTCAGCGCAAATATTAAGAAATTATATTCTGCCGTTAGCTAGATTCTCATTGGTGAGTCATGTGGCGCCAAAAGACATATTTGAAGGTCAAAAAAAAATTATGTACCTACCTATTCTTTATACTTTCTATATTTATACTACTTTATTAATATATTTTCATACTTCATTAATTGTTATTTCGTCATACTTAATTTCTTCATGTCTCAATTCACAACCAATCATCATACAAAATTTCATCAAAATCGGTTCACCGTTTTCACCGTGAAAGCGCAACAGGCAAATGGGCAATGGGCAAATTTTATTAACTTAATAAAATTTGCCCACATAATATAGCTCGAGACTCTCGAGACTGAAAAAGCTGAGATACTAAATAAAAATATATCTAATAAATTACATACATATAAGCAATAATGCGATAAACAGGGGTATCTATAATTTAATTAACAAATACATGTTTAGTGAAATTTATACACGTTTATTGATATTACCGATGTTTCTAGATGATGACCTGATGATGATATGATGATCTGTAATCCTTTTGACCCATTTGTTTTTCAATAATAGAACTATTATGGATATCATTTTTCATCCCTACGTATACACTATACAGTAGGTAGGTATGCATAAATGTACACTAGAGAAGTAGTTAAAACATTTGTAGTATCCAAGTAATTGATAAAAAAGGTACCTAATGATATTACTTATAGAACGACTTTAGAACCCAATAAAATAAATTAAATGCTTACTTCTAATACTTTTTAATTACATAGAAATTAGATACGGTTTGAAAAGAAAGTTCTACACATAGAAGAACCGACAAGAAACTCTGTAGTTGCTCTTTTATACGTAAAAATAATTTATACAATTAAAAAACACGATTAAAGTTATGTAATTGTTGTTTTATCACCGATTCTGGATAAGTGTACAAAGTTTGAAATTTGAATTAAATCAGTCAGACGATACACAAAAACAAATCCACTGCTTGGTGGGCGGAGTCTAATAGCTCGCTATCGCGAACGCGGGTGTGCGCGAAGTCATTCTTGCAAACTCGCCGCGCTGCCGCTGGCCGACTCGGGACAAACATGTATGGAGTCGTCATACAGTTATAGTATTGTCACTACATAGTATAAAACAAAGTCGCTTTCTCTGTCCCTATGTCCCTTTGTACGCTTAAATCTTTGAAACTACGCAACGGATTTTGATGCGGTTTTTATTAATAGATAGAGTGATTCAAGAGGAAGGTTTATATGTATAATAACATCCATTAAATAGTGGAGAAGTACTGTTATTACACTCCAAGATCGATATATTGATCGATCAATTGATCGATCAATATATCGATCGATCAATCAATCAATAATCGATCAATCAATAATTGGTCAATCAATAATCGATCAATCAATAATCGATCAATCAATAATCGGTCAATCGATATATCGATCGATCAATTGATCAATCGATCGATCGATCAATCAATCAATAATCGATCAATAAATAATCGATCAATCGATCAATCAATAATCGATCAATCGATCAATCAATAATCGATCGATCGATCAATCAATCAATCAATAATCGATCAATCAATAATTGATTAATCGATATATCGATCCATCATTTCAATCGATCATTCAATCAATCAATCGATCAATCAATCGATCAATCAATAATCAATCAATCAATAATCGATCAATCAATAATCGATCAATCAATCATCGATCAATCGATAATTGATCAATCGATCAATCGATATATCGATCAATCAATAATCGATCAATCAATCAATCAATAATCGATCAATCAATAATCGATCAATCGATCAATCAATAAATCGATCAATCGATATATCGATCGATCAATCAAATCAATCAATCAATAATCGATCAATCAATAATCGATCAATCATTAAATCCATCGATCGATCAATCTATCAATCGATCAATCAATAATCGATCAATCAATAATTGATTAATCGATATATCGATCCATCATTTCAATCGATCATTCAATCAATCAATCGATCAATCAATCGATCAATCAATCGATCAATCAATAATCGATCAATCAATAATCGATCAATCAATAATCGATCAATCAATAATCGATCAATCAATCATCGATCAATCAATAATTGATCAATCGATCAATCGATATATCGATCAATCAATAATCGATCAATCAATAATCGATCAATCGATCAATCAATAATCGATCAATCAATAAATCGACCAATCGATATATCGATCGATCAATCAAATCAATCAATCAATAATCGATCAATCAATAATCGATCAATCATTAAATCGATCGATCGATCAATCTATCAATCGATCAATCAATAAATCGATCGATCGATCAATCAATCAATCAATAATCGATCAATCAATAATTGATCAATCGATATATCGATCGATCAATCAATCGATCAATCAATCGATCAATCATTCGATCAATCAATAATCGATCAATCAATAATCGATCAATCGATATATCGATCGATCAATTGATCAATCGATCGATCGATCAATCAATCAATAATCGATCAATCAATAATTGGTCAATCAATAATCGATCAATCAATAATCGATCAATCAATAATCGGTCAATCGATATATCGATCGATCAATTGATCAATCGATCGAGCGATCAATCAATCAATAACCGATCAATCAATAATCGGTCAATCAATAATCGATCAATCAATAATCGATCAATCAATAATTGATTAATCGATATATCGATCGATCAATTGGTCAATCGATCGATCGATCGATCAATCAATCAATAATCGATCAATCAATAATCGGTCAATCGATATATCGATCGATCAATTGATCAATCCATCGATCGATCAATTAATCAATAATCGATCAATCAATAATCGATCAATCAATAATCGGTCAATCAATAATCGATCCATCAATAATCGATCAATCGATATATCGATCGATCATTTCAATCGATCATTCAATCAATCAATCGATCAATAATCGATCAATCAATAATCGATCAATCAATAATCGATCAATCAATAATTGATCAATCGATCAATCGATCGATCAATCAATAATTGATCAATCGATCGATTGATCGATTGAATGATCGATTGAAATGATCGATCGATATATCGATTAATCAATTATTGATTGATCGATTATTGATTGATTGATTGATCGATCGATCGATTATTGATTGATCGATTGATCGATTATTGATGGATCGATTATTGATTGATCGATTATTGATTGATTGATCGCTCGATCGATTGATCAATTGATCGATTGATATATGTCGATTGACCGATTATTGATTGATCGATTATTGATTGATTGATCGATCGATCGATTGATCAATTGATCGATCGTTTACAGTGGTAGAGCCTTTGCCGCTAGAGCTTTAGCGTTGCCCATTTAAGGGTAGCCTTTTAAGGGTATCAAGAAATAATTAACAACGGTAATAAAGGAAGAAAGGAAAAATTATGTATATCTTTCTTAATATATATAAATCTCGTGTCACAATTTTTGTCCTCAATGGACTCCTAAACCACTTAACCGATTATAATAAAATTCGCACACCATGTGCAGTTCGATCCAACTTGAGAGATAGGATAGGTTTTATCCCAGAAATCCCACGGGAAAGGGAACTATGCGGGGTTTTCTCTGAAAACGCAGGCGAAGCCGCGGGCGGAAAGCTAGTATTATATATAATAGATTGGCGAGCGACGCAGCCTCGTCTTCTCAGGCTCATCTCCGATGCTATGTTTACAGGAAACATGTAACAAATATGCTTGTCGCTTTACAAACTTCGCAAGCAGAAGCTTTTATAAGCATCGTTGAACACTCCTCAATAACCATGCTAAGGTCTCCCACGAATGTCGACGTCTCGAAAGCGTAAAGAACGTTTTCGAGGTGGAAGGCCTTTTCCGTTGTCATATTAGGTATAGCGTCCTTTTTCAGTCCTCGGTGACTAAAATGTGATAAAATCTGTGGAAGCGAGTATCAACTGGAACGTTACGTGGAGTGCTGTTTCGTTTCTAACGTTTACTTTGTGCGTGAACTTTCCATGCTCAGGAACTACAGGAAGTGCTACAAGCTACAATGGTGGTTAGGAATAAAACCTGTATAGTACGTTTTGTCCGAAGCACGAACCCTTTTAATTACACATGTGCATGTACCATGGATTTTTTTAATTAAATATTTTTTACTTTTTAAATAAAAAAGCAAAATATTAGGATTTACTCAGAAAAAAAAGTTAACAAACGGAAATAAAATGATTTAAGTACCTAACACAAAAATGGTCATTCCCATAATTTTACAGTACACAAAGAAACTAAGTAGTTACTTACCTATACATTTATCACATTTTTCGTCTTTCTGCCTTCGAGCAGAGTAGGTAACTAAATTGCATTCCAAGTCGCAATTTACTATTTTTCACAGAGATTTCGAATCAGTGAGTCATATCCATTGCGAGGAGGAAAACATCCTCCTTGCTACATTTCAAAACAGCCTGGTGAAAAACAATCTATAATTCTATACTGAGAGGCCAATTCTGTACATGAAATATATTAAAAAAAAAACTATGAAGGGGTGATAAGGGATCGCTACTGATGCCAAAAATGCAATCAGTAAAATTTTTGTCTGTCTGTCTGTCTGTCTGTATATTCGTTATAGAAACAAAAACTACACGACGGATTTTAACCAAATTTGGCACAATTATTCTTCATACTCCTGGGCAGGTTATAGTAAAAGAATCATGTAAATCGGTGTAGAAACACCAAAGTTATACATGAAATACGCTATAAGTCATCGCGCGTGAATACAGAATCATGCAGCCATAAGGATTATTTTTTGTGTATCAGTTGCCGCGTTCGACGCGTTTCGCGGCGGGAGCTATAAAAAGGCGGCGGGTCTGCACTCTGCACCCGTTTCGCGTTGTCATGGCATCACGTGTGAACGGCTGAACCGATTTCGATAATTCTTTTCTATTATATTCCTTGAAGTACGAGGATGGTTTTTATGTAGAGAAAACGTAAATATGTACCACGGGCGAAGCCGGGGCGGACCGCTAGTAAATAATAAAAAGCACAGAACATCGACTTGGGCAGTATTTCTGTTTGATGCTCTATACTTGAGGAATACAAAAATGCTAGTCACTTGAAATAATTCTTATCGTTAATCATTAAGAAAAGTTTATTAATAAGCTACGAACTCGTTAAAAATGACATGATTCGTACGTTTTACTTAGAGCATTATTTTATATTTAGACGTTTTTTTATATAAAAAATACGCTTTCGTTGTAGAAGTAAGTGCCTTTTACTTTTTAAATAAACAAAATTCTTAAGAAATGACTCTACACACAGAGGTCTTCATTGCACCTTTACATTCCTATCACCCTTTTTTCACACATTGCAAGCTTAAAATTCCAAAAGCACAATAAAGATGTCACACAAGTATTCGCTTAACGAAATAATCGGGAGCGAACAAAGACAATACGTATACTCCTAAAAGCTTCTCCGAGTGCAGATAAGATAGCTTTCTTCGCCATGAAAAAGTGACCGGAATCAGTGCAACGAAGCGAAAAATAACTGTTGGAAAGTAATTTACATGGCCTGCCGAGCGAATGAGCGAGCTTCCACGACCGACTCGTTCAGTAGTAGCGCACTCGCCTAGCGGTCAAGGCTCCAGCGAAGACCCGCGCCACGGACAAATTAAAAAAAAAATTAAAAATAAAAAGCGCGCGCTCGCGGCTGTCAAACGTCACCAATGCAATTTGACGAAAGTTTTTTCATCTAAATTTTTTTAACTAGCAACATTTCTTAATCGCTCGGTTTTTAGTACGAATAACTGTTTATTTCTTAGTGCCGGTGGATAATGAGTTCGTGATTGTGCTACGTCTCGGAGTCCGTTAAGCAGGTGAATTTATTTTCTATTATTTATTACTTATCTATTAATCATCCCATTGAATGTGAGCGAAGCCATAAATCAATTGCACATTTGAAACGTCGTTCCGTTGATTTAAATTTGACATGCATTATGCACAGATTATAAATAAATTAAATGCGCAGATGCATTATTTATTAACCTTTAACATAAAATATTCTACAAAATACAATAAATTAATTGCGTATCCAGTAATAAAAATAACGTATTTTTTTGCACGAGTAGGGTCAATCTTTTTGCATTTTCAAGACTAGTCACAGACGAAGGATTTTTAAGTTTTTTTCACATCATTATGGTTGGCAGAGACGATGGAGCATAACGGCCTAGCAATCATAGGTTGTTGATCTTCCCGGCCAAGGAAATAAGTACTAACTCGTTTAAGGGAAACCAGATCTCAAACTGTTTTATTCCCTTGAATACATTAATAGTAATAAAGCTATTAATAAAATTATATTGTTGTTTGACTCTATCGGCATTGCGAATTATTATATTGAGTTATGACTTGAACAACTATAAAGAGACCTTTTTATTTTTTATTTTAAATGCCCAAAAAGTCTTCGCTGATTGAAATTACTATTTTAAAAACAATAAACAATGACTATTTTTAAATAATCTAAAAGTTTTCGTTCAAAATTACTATTTTAGAAACAATAAATAATGACTATTTTCAAATAATAATATTGTACATTGTAGGTAATTTTTTTTCCATTTGTACACAAATTAATCATACAAATCTAAATATAAAGAAGATATACAATACGTAGTAAGTCATTAAACTTTAATAACTATCATTATAACTTATTCCTCGTTATAAATCAACGAGTCCTAAAAACATAATTATAATTTAAGTAACCTTAAGCAAACTCATAAAAAGCACACAGTTTTTTCGCTTATTAATTTAAAACTATAATTAAACATCCGGTGTAAGGAATAATAAAGTATGTAAAATATTTTCAAACGTAACGAATTTTGCATTGAAATAATACGCATCATTCAAGTTCAAAAAAGATCCGTATCTATAATTTGCATAATCACCTAAAAAAATATGAAATGTCAATGTCATTAGTGAATCAAATTAAAAAAAAATAACCCAAGCCTTGCATACAACGCCGTTACCTAAAAAAAAAGTACATAAAAAACAAATTAGCATCAATTCTAAAGTCGTGTATTTGACCACACTGGCTCCGTTCCGTTGTCTTGAATGTAGGTCAGTGAAATGAACGAAACGCGGCCGGTCCCGTATGGAATCCGACCTGACCGCCCGCGACCAATTTCAACGACATTCTTTTATTCCAAATTCAAATTTGTTTCGCGCGGATTCGAATCGCGTAGGCTAAGGCGTTTTGCTAAACAGCCTGACATAGATACAACAAAAATAAAAAAAATAATTCTTATTTCATATCATAAGTGGTATTTTTATTGTTCGAATAAGAATTGCTGTTCGCAAGACTTAAATTCACTTTTACCTTCTTTTTACTTTATAGTTTGCTCTTATGAAATGCATTTTATTATATTATAACGACATACATTGGAAACTAATTTGAACCAAACGGATGTCTTTCACGTAGGCTAGGGAATTACGCTATACAGCCAGTGACCTGTGACACAGATACTATAAAATACAGCTTATAAAAATAATTTTAAAATTGCGAGTCTACATACTATTTCTAGAATGTATAATTATTATTATTGATCTCGAATTGATATTCTTTATTTATTATATACGAATGTCACATAGAAGAGTCATATGTGTGTGTCACATACGATTGTGTATAAAAGAATATGATAGCTTTTAAATATGAATTTTATTGGCACGAATTCTAATTGATTACATTTGAGCTTTATGCTAATTATTTTGAACGGCTTGTGACATGGATTCGTTACAAATTCATTAAGTTTTTATAACTTTGCTCATGGTATTTAATTAATTTAAATTTATTTTCATTGACCTTTATGCGAACTGTTTTATGATTATATATTTTCTATGAATCAGCTCTACTTTTTTATTTGAATTCGCTTCGCTTGAAGTCAATAGGGAAAACTAGTTACTGGGCTAACTTAATAATATTACCATACATCAAAACTTCTTTAAAAAAATGATAAATATTCATTATATTTATCGGAATATCTAGTATTTTAAAATCCCTAGAAACAGACTTGTCTCTGGCTCTGCTACCCGAAACATATTTATTTAATACGTCAATAAATACATATAAATCCAATGTTTTTAAATTCTTACGTTGATTATTATAAAATAATGCGAAAGGTTTTGAGGATTTGTATGTGTGTGTTTGTTACTCTTTCACGCAAATACCTACTACTAAACCGATTACAATAAAATTATAAGCACACATATAGAGGGTAACTTGGATTAACACATAGGATAGGTTTTATCCCGGAAATCTCACGGGAACGGAAACTATGCGGGTTTTTCTCAGAAATAAGATGCAATGGTTTCAAAGATTACACTTACATACAAACGGAGCCATTCCATAAAACAATAGTACCTACAAATACAACATTTTATGTCAGTAAATTTTATTTTGAAATGAAGTGAAAGTGATATTCAAAAGGAAATGCCATCATCTTTTAAAAAGTTGAATTGTCTGTCTATTGGGCACGAAGCGACCATAAACAATAAATGTTAATTGTCTATGATTCATATCCGATATCCCGACTCGTACTCTAATATTTATTAGTAAATTAATTTCTGTGTTCAATTTATTTTATTGCCTTTTTAGTTAGCAGTTCATATCAAAATAAATTATTATTATTATTAGTATATTACAACTCTCTGTGAGATACATAATATAAATACAGTTTAAACTCTATATAACGTCACTTAAGGGACCGTGCATTTTTCGACGTTATAGAGAGTGGTCGTTAAATCGAGAGAAAGGGAAAATTGCATGATTGGTCCCGAGACAGGAATATTATTTTGACATTGCCTATAAAACCATGTTATCATCGCTTGATCAAGGTCTTCATATTGAGGTTTCTTCAATTTTTTGGCAGATCGTCCATTTTCTTCGGCATGCAGAATTTTTCTTTATTTTTCTACGACTGTATTTCTGAGAATCTTCGGTATGTCAGTAAAAAAGAATGTACACAACTACATTTTCATTGATTTTGGCAACTTAGTCAGTACAACCTAGTCCTAGTTCCTAGTGGTAATGTCTTATTGTGGTCGTTAATTAGAGTGAGCGTGATGCTATATGGAGTGTATTATTGTATAGACAACAATATAAACCAACCAAAGTCGAGAAATCTTGACGTTATACGGAGTTTGACGTTAAATGGAGTGTCGTTATATAGAGTTTACACTGTATAATATATAATATACAATAGTTAGCAGTTAGCACATCAGCTGATAAAGAAAATTTAAGTGAAGTAGGTATAATTTTATGGGCTGGAACTCATTATTATTTTTGCTATTTACTTTAGGCAAACCACGCGCGCGAAAAGTAAAGTTATGCCACAGATAATGTACTACATTTTTGCATAATTATTAGATATATCCTTTATTTCATTATTAATATGGGTATGGTAAAATTATAAAAATAAAATTCTTATAAAAGCGAGCACGAGCCATAAAATATTTATAAAAAAATAATACCTTCGCAAAGCAAATGATATTCCGATATTAAAACACGCATGTCCACGAAATGGTTTAAAGGTAATTGTTTTTAAGATAAGCGCAGATAAGCGTGGGGTCGTTAACATCGTTCCCGCGCAGGCATTCCGTTACGACGCCATCTTGTTTTCAGTCGCTAATTGGGGTTTCAATTGCTTCATTTAATTTAATCGAATGTCACCTGTCATGTTTAGTCTGTAATCGATGGTGTGGTTTTTTTTTAATTTGCGTGCAGACTGTGGCTCAAATCTGATTTGACGTCAGAGGCCAGAGCGTGGAAATTGGAATGAATATAGTTATTATTATTTTAATATAAATAATTAATTGACTAAATTAATATAAATAATTAGGTAAATTTCAATTATCATTGTTATCTTTAAATGTATATTCCAAGAGCATCCTGGTTTTAAATATAATAATTTAAAGTTCAATTAATTAATTTTAGCCTTATTACGATATTTTACGTCTAAATTATGACACACACAGTGCTCTAGCTAAAATCTTTGAGTAAAACTTATCATCGATAATAATATATATACTTTCTTAGAAATGTTCAATATTCATATTATATATCATAATAAAACGCCATTTAAAAGCTCGTTAATAAATCATTATAAAGGTTTATAGGTAACCTAAATACAACTAGAGAAGCTAGATAATTATTACTACTGTGTTCTAGACTCTATGAATATGTAAATAATAGGTTATGTTGAACAGGTTATACATAATAACTTAAGTACTAAAATAGACTGTTGACTAGAAAAAGCTCAAGTTATTTACATACTACCTTTCCACCCGCAGCTTCGCCCGCGCAGTCAAAGAAAAACCCGCATAGTTCCCGTTCCCGTGGGATTTCCGGGACAAAACCTATCCTATTTCCCGGGGTAAAAAGTAGCCTGTCCTTTGTCGGGTATCAAAATATCTCTATACCAAATTTCATGCAAATTGGTCCAGATGGCGTGATTGAGTAACAGACAGACAGAGTTACTTTCGCATTTATAATATTAGTATGGATAGAGGTTGTTCTACTTATGATTATTTGTAGTTTAAGTTCTAATAAATGTAAAATAGTAAGAATACAATTTTAATAAGCTCGAAACAAATGTAAAAAAGCTCAGTCTTTAGTAGCAAAAAAACGATTTAACAGAAAACATTACTTTCACTTCATCTTATCATAAAAATAAAAGTGTTTTTTTATTAAGCTTTTTGTTACTTCTATGCGATCGAAAAATGCAGAACCCCTCAACATTGCTCTAATTCTAACAACGGATTTTGATGCGGTGTTTTTTAATAGATAGAGTGTTTGTGGAAGGTTTTAGGATATAATTTTAGTCAAAGTGGGTGAAGCCCGGCGGAACGCTAATCACTACATAGCATAAAACAAAGTCGCTTTTTCTGTCCATATGTATGCTTAAATCTTTATAACTACACAACCACAGATCACAGAAACTCTATGTACACAACGGATTTTGATGCGGTATTTTTAATAGATAGAGTGATTGTAGAGGTAGGTTTTAGAATATAATTTAATAGATTTTTGATAAGTTGGTCGAAGCCCGGTGGAACGCTAATAAAATATAAGACTGTACTGTAAACTACAAGCATATTATATCTATTCTTTCTCCACGTGTCCCTTAGTGAGGTGTACACCAAGGCGGTCTCACGATGTTATAGGTTACTAATATATATTATAAAGGCGAAAGTTTGTATGGATGTATGGATGTTTGTTACTTTTTCACGTAAAAACTACAGAACCGATTACAATGAAATTTAGCACACATATAGAGGGTAACTTGGATTAACACATAGGATAGTTTTTATCCCGGAAATCCCACGGGAACGGGAACTATGCGGGTTTTCCTTTGCAAACGCGGGCGAAGCCGCGGGCGGAAATCTAGTAGGTTATAAAAAAACTATTAAGGAATTTAATAGTGGCAGTAAACATGTAGATTTATAGTAATTACTGAGATTATAACAATTTAGGCTTTTTCAACCTGTTTATTCCACACCAAAATGCGTAGATCAATTAAATGCTGTTTTACGGAAAAATTTTAGTGGACAGTAGCTCAGTGGTTCGCGCCTTACCAAATAGCATAAGAGTGCATTCGATGCTCTTACGCAGAAACGGCTGAAGTGATTTCGGTAAATTTAAATGAGCTCATAGATTATAGTATAAATATCTTATAAAATACATAAAATATATGTTTTTCTTTTAACTTTGGTTGAAAATACAAATGCGTTACCCTTTACATACATATAATTGTACATTGTTATAGGTCTATTAAAACTTTATTACAAAGTTGCTAATATGCAATGAAAAATTATGGCGTGTGAGACTGTTCGTAACTTTGTGTTTTTACTTAGAACTTAACGGTGTACTTGTTGTTATAAAAATCACCAACTTAATGATTCTTTTGTAAAAGAATTAAACGCGTTTGAAGTCATTTTCACATAATATGTCAAATGCTACTTTTTACTTTTTTTAACATTGAGGTTTTACATTAATTTTTATATTAACGTGTATTGCAAAATAGGTTATAAAAGTTAAATGAATGAATATTTATTAAGAGAAGTAATTCAATATAGAAATGAAATTGTCTTGAAAAAAAACAACAATACAAAAAATTCACGATAGTTTTAAAAATCAGTTCAACATATTAATTTGTATTGCATTTTCAAACAACACCCTTTAAGCAATAATTAATAAATATCAATAGACTCTAAACCAATTACACTTCATATTTCTCACGTTTCATCGAAACAAACGCAAGTCAATTGAAACATAACTGTATTACCGAAATTTGCACACAATACATTCGAAATAATAATAATTGTATTGAAGTGATATCATCAAATTGCATTTAGCAAGTGGTTATTGTCTAAATAAAACCTGGGAATTTGGAAATTGTTTTTACAGTTGCGAAATAATAACTAGGATAGTAATTTGACCTATTCGACCTTCTGAAATACTCTTTGAATGACTCTTTATTGTACACTAGCTTACCGCCCGCGGCTTCGCCCGCTTTGTCTAAAACCTAATAAATTATATGCTGAAACCTTCCTCTTGAATCACAGGGATAACGTATGTATCGAAAGGTGAAATAGTTTTTATAAGCTAGTATAAGTAGTGTACATTCTGCCAACAACCGTACCTGTTGAAATGTACTGTATATGTATACTACGTATATAGTTTATTCCTATTGGGGCCGATTTTTTAATCCCTGTTTAAAACTTACCCGTCCAATAAAGTATTACACGATAATGTTAAAATGTCACCTGTAAACTGTCAATTGCATGCAATAAGAATACATTTTGAAATGGTAGTTTTATTAGACGAATAAGTTTTAACCGAGGATTGAAAAATCAGCCCTTAATTAATATTATCATTATAATAAATAGCTAGCCAATAAACGTTGAAACGGGCTTAGCGCGATGCAATCAGACGGAAGTGAACCGAGATTCCAACTTCTATAGATATTAATACATTTCAGGGACCGTTTAGCAACGGTACATGTCTACTTAACCTGCCTCTGTACCATGTCTTCAGTATTATTTCCAACTAGATTACCGCCTGCGGCTTCACCCGCGTTTTGAAAGAAAGAAGAGAGAAAGAAAAAATTTTTTTTACAACACACATAAAACACAAAACCAAACAAATAAATAAACAAAAAATAGTACCTACCTAATTACTTATTACTAATCAGTGTGTTGCTAAAAAGGGTCGCTACTCAGCATGTGCGCTGCACTTGTTGTGAAGCGCGCGTTTGGTTTTAAAGAAAAACCCGTAAAGTATCCTATGTCTTATTCTGGGTCTTCAGCTACCTACATACCAAATTTCGTTATAATCGGTTCAGTAGTATTTGCGTGAAAGAATAACAATCACCCATCAATCCTCAAAAACTTTCGGATTTATAATATTAGTAGCCCGTAGTAGGATGTGGAAAAATAACAGCGCTATATAGGTCGTTTAGCGCCATCCCTTTCTCACACTGGAAATAATACTGCTATAAGATGTGATAAGCCATGGCTTTGAATGGATATCGATGGGGAATCTATTGGTCTTACCACAAAACAAATTAAACACAGTCTATCTTTAAACTCGGGATCTGTCACTTTAATAGTTGTCTCTGTGAAATACGATAAAACCAGATTAATGAGAACCCGCGCTTATAGTTAATTAAACCGTGTATAAAGCTTTTTGTGGTACGACAGAGGACAAATGGTTTTCGACTTATGTCAGGTTTAGCGAATATAAATACAAATCTCCTAAATATGAGTCAACGTCAAGGTGTTTTAACTTTTAATCACGACAATAGGGTGCGCGTTTTATACATTTAAATCGAAATATTCGTCTTTATCTTATATTTTACATTGTACCATAAATTTTAGTATCATAATAAATAAAAATTATAAAATAAATGATTGTAAATAAAGTAATTTATATTATGCATTGTTGTTACATTGCAATGTGTATGTGTAATATTGTAATAGCAATAATAACTACATGTTTATGTAAAATAAATATATGTTATTATGTTTTATGTTTCCATTCTATATGTACGCGTTGAGTTGAGTATTAATTACTATGATTAAGTATAATTAACATTCGATATCCGATCTTAGTGAATAGTGAATAGTATCCTATCTATGTTTTATTATTTTATAAGTAAACCTAAGCGATATACAATATACATATTTGAAAACGACTTTACAACCAAGAATGGTTGTAGAATCGTTTTCAAAAAAATATAAATAGTAGACTCTTAAAATTTAATAAAATTGCATCATGACAATACTAAGAGTACTAAAACAACTTCCAATACACAATCATTTAACTATATATCCTAAACTGGATGTGCTTCGCGGTTTCACCCACATTACTCCGCTCCTGTTGGTCTTAACGTGATGATAATATAGCCGTCCTCGATAAATGGGCTATCTAACACCGAAATAATTTTTCAAATCGGACCAGTACTTCCTGAAATTAGCGCGTTCAAACAAACAAACTCTTCAGCTTTATCATATTAAGTACTAGCGACCCGCCCCGGCTTCGCACGGGTGCAATGCTGATACTAAATACACTACAGAAAAACTGTGAACGTTGTATATAAAAACATAGCGGCCCGACCGGCCGGTACCGCCGCAAACGCTACGTCCCGCAATTTTTAAATCTGTAATATCTTCGAAAATATTCACTTAAATCATACGGTGTAAAGTGCCATATAGATCTATATTAAATGATCAATGTATTCAAGGTATTTAATTGGTTAAGGATTAATGCTGTATTGGTGAAAATCGCTTCGAAAATTAGCTATTATTTGTCGTAAAAAGTAAATGACAAAAAAATGTTATTGTGGGTTATCCATAAGAGATAGACATATACCACCGCGGACTTTTCTGTAGACCTTTTCAATGTGTATAATACTTAGTACATTATTTTGATAAAATTCGTAGGGTTCAGCCTGCGTTTGCAATATAAGCGGAAACAATGTAATTTTTTACGACATCACATTAGAAACCTCAAAAATAACAGTACTTCTCCACTATTTAATGGATGTTATTATACATATAAACCTTCCTCTTGAATCACTCTATCTATTAAAAAAAACCGCATCAAAATCCGTTGCGTAGTTTCAAAGATTTAAGCCTACAAAGGGACATAGGGACAGGGAAAGCGACTTTGTTTTATACTATGTAGTGATGATGATAGTGATAGATAAACTCAAACTCGAAGGTTTGTATTTTGATTTAAATCTTGTGAGTTACATTGTAACATTTAAGCTACCTAAGTTTAACTATAGGTAAGAGATTGTGATTCAGATCGACTTTACGCGTGAGTGAACCCGCGTGCCAAACCACTACATGTGATATGCCAACTCGGTGACATTGCGACCTACACTTTCTCACAATAACTGTTATCCGACACACTTATGCCGGTCGAATTACAACATACATACTGATATTATTGCGAAAGTCTGTCTGTTGGTGTTTATGTTTGGTGGATCTTTTGCAGGGGCGTGCACAGAGTTTTTCGACAGGGTAGGCAGAAATATTGTAATGATATTATAAGTCATAATAACGAATACCTACTGCAATGTTTATATTTTCACATTGCTGTTCTCATATTATATGAGATTACAATACGTAGTATTCCCCAAAATAATTTAAAATATATTACGATTTACACACCTAAGTACCTACTATAAAATAATTTTCAAAGTACCTAGGTATAATAACTAGTATTCTATATTATGAAATTAACGATTAACTTTACCTTTGTGTATTACAAATTCCGGTATAGATCGGCCCTTTTTTCTATCACTAAGTCTCTGTTTGATAAATGTTTATTCATAAAACAAAAATAAGAATTTTTCGTTAAATTATAGGTAAGTACCTAATTATCTTACACTCACGATAGACTATAGATTATCTATTTAGTTACTCCCAAAACACTTCACTTGCAAATTGTCTTATTTAACATTATTAATTTTCTCAAAAAACAAATTTAACCTCAAAGTAAAATATTAAATAACGTTTGTTATTTCCAAAACAAAACAAACGAATAATGATACTATTTGCAGATGGTCATTACCGCTACAAAAATGTATAAATTATCACACTTCTTAAATTGGTCGCATATTCAACTTCAGTTTCGACTTTCGTGGTTCCGAATTCGGTTCGTACCTAATTCGTATATCTTCGTAAAAAGACACTGCCTACCTTGTGTGTTTGTGTGCGTGGTTTTATAACATCAGTGTGCCGTGTTTATAGGCACGCACACATATAAAATATGCGTAGACACGCAGAGCACACATATAAAAACTTAGACACGGATAGTTTGTGTCTTTGCCGTCCCGTGACGTACTGGGTCCCGTGGCGGCGCTAGTGCAGCGCATGCATAGTGACTTGAGCTGTGTATAGAAATTAGATAAAAATGCCACCAAAATACCAATAGATGGATCTGAAATATATTTGAAATATTTTGATTTTTATTTCATACTACATGGCGTAATTAATAAAATAAAATGACGCTGTGAATTTCATTTATGGATATTAAATATTGATCAGAGTTTGGTAAATGCTAGGGTAGGCAGTGTCTTTATGTCTTTATGGAATGCACGCCACTGATCTTTTGATATAATATATTTTATAATTATAGAAATGTGGAATTAGGGATAGGTAAAGAAAACTATACTTAATATGTATTATAAAGCTCAAGAGTTTGTTTGTTTGGTTGACACGCTAATCTCAGGAAACACGAGTCCGATTTGAAAAATTATTTCACTGTTAGATAGCCCTTTTATCGAGGAAGGCTATATTGCATAGTACAGTAGGCGCGCGATAATCCGGCGCTCGCGAATCCGGCACGCTCAGTAGTCCGGCACTTCGGGACTCAGAGAGCCCGCTCTATAATCCGGCATTTTACATAGCTGAACGCCGGATTACTGAACGAAAACGTCACAAATGATGAACCTAATGAAAAATATTAATTAAATAAGTATTAAAATTACAATTTTAATACTTATTTAATTCATATTTTAATTAATTTATGTATTTTTTTTTATAATAAATTCAACTTAGGTACCATTTTAAATATGAAGTCTTATTTCCTATACTAATTCGATAATCCGGCATTTCCGACAATCCGGCATAGAGGAAAAATTGCCGGTGCCGGATTAGCAAGCGCCTACTGTACTTATTACAATAAAAGTAATTTTTATCCCGATGTGAGTTGCTAATCACCTATCTTATTCCAATAATATTTGTATATATATAAAATACCTAGCTTTTTTTATGGGAACGACTAGTTTGGTATCGTAATAACGTAACAGATTTAGATGAAACAAATATAAGTCGAAGTAACCGATAGATTGGACTGTACACTAAATATAGTCTTGAATTTAACACACAATTTTATAATTATCTGAATGTCGGAATTTGATTTAAAAAGATTAAGCATTAGGGTCAAACACAGGCAAAAATTATCCCCAAAAACCTAAGGAATAGTTTAAAAGAACGGTGTACAGCTACTTAAGCTTCATTAGGAAATATCTAAGATGTTTCTTGGCGCCATAACGGTATATCTCATTTCCTTTGCCAATAAATTGAATAGTGTCAAGGCTGGTTAGGACTTAAGATAATGTCTAGGTATAAATTGCAAGGTGATAGAATGATCTAGGGTTTATTTAATTATTTGAACGAGTTATAATATATGTATGTCAGTCTGTAAGGTATTTATTCTATGGGTTTGTACAATTTATTGTCTGTTACCTGAATTAAATGTAATAAATAATAATAATAAATAATAGAGGATGATTTATTGTTTCCTATTATTATTACATATATTTGTATTTTTACAGAAAACTTTATTACGTTTCCAAAAATTCCCTTCGTAATTTCTTACTTCTGTTTCCACAATTAATTATTAAAATAACTATATAACTACATAAAAACGTCATTTAATGTTTTCTTTTCTAACCATAAAGGTGGCTTTTCCACCAGAGATGCATAGCGAGGTATGTGTTTGTAAAGAACCATTAGTATCGCTTCAAACGTTAAATGAAGCGATATAATAACGCATCCTCGCACATCTCAGGTGGAAAAGCACTTAGTCTACATTCGAAAAGCTTTTCCTTCCTAACCAATGCCTTTTGTTCCAGCCACCGAACATGCGAACCTGAGCCATGGGTCCACCAATAAACAGTTGGCCGTCGAGCCACCACCACGACCACAGCCTGATCCTGACCCTGGTCGACAAGCTTAGTGGTCTTGGCGTGAATTGTACTGTAGTGGTCGTGTTGGTCCAGATATTCTTGAGCTTGAATTATGTGACCGCTGGCCCGGTTATATTGAATTTGGATTATTTGCAAGGTATGTTTTTTCATTAGGTATTTGTAAGAAATAAATTGGGTTTACGTTTCGTGTTATTTTTGTATCACATTGCCAAAGGATACAGTTTAGAAAAATAATATCTAATTAATATCTTGTTATTTATGATGACATCGGTCACTGTAAATAACAAGATGAAAGAAATGCCTCTCTAACTATCATCTTCTGGGTTATAAACAATTTTAACCTTTTATTTAACTTAATATGGCTGTATTTATTTATATACACAATTGTTTAAACATTAATACCTATTTCATAATCTTCATCAATATCAGGCCATATAAATTTTTTCCCAAAACACGGCCTCCTATGAGGATTCAAACCATAATACTGTACACTAGCCAAATACTAAAAACTAAATAAAATTAAATTCGTACCAGTAGTCCTGATAGTAGAGCGCTCAAACAAACAAATTCTTCAACTCTATCACATTCACAGAGCATATCCACAACATATAAAGTTCTGTGATCACATTGTATAAAAAAGTCGAAGGCGCTGTCGCTGTCCCTATGTATGTTTCAATCTAATCTAACCTGCGCAATGTACTTTGATGTGGTTTATTTAATAGATAGATTGATTCTCTAGGATACTTTTAGTATATAATTTGTTAGCTAGTATATATAAAAGCATCCTACTATTAATATAAATATTATAAATGCGAAAGTTTGTGAGGATGTGTGTGTGTGTTTGTTATTGTTACTCTTTCACGCAAATACTCCTGAACCGATTACAATGAAATTTAGCACACTGCACACAATTAGAGGGTAACTTGGATTAACACATAGGATAGGATAGTTTTATCCCGGAAATCCCACGGGAACGGGAACTATGCGAGCTTCTCTTTGAAAACGCGGGCGAAGCCGCGGGCGGAAATCTATAGTATACATATACATATGTAAAGTATATAGATCTTATCTTTCAGCGTAAACATATATCGTATATACATAACTTCTTATATATAAAATTCTCGTGTCACAATGTTAGTCTGCATACTCCTCCGAAACGGGTGGACCGATTCTCATGAAATTTTCTGTGCATATCGGTAAGTCTGAGAATCGGCCAACATATCTATTTTTCATATGTACCACGGGCGAAGCCGGGGCGGACCGCTAGTATTACTATAAATACCTATATAAACTCGTAAAACAAGACCACTATAAAGAGACTATCTATGGGTTTTTACCATGTTCTAAGTTAGTAAGTCAGTACTTTCACTTCCTTAACATTTGGGTCAGAGAGGACTTCTTAAAGACATTAAGGCTTCGCAAATGGTTAATGTTGTGCCAAGTCTCCATACTAAACAATTTATAAAGCTGAAGAGTTTGTTTGTTTGAACGCGCTAATCTCAGGAACTACTGGTCCGATTTGAAAAATTATTTCCGAGTTATATAACCCACTAGCTGCGCTCCACGGTTTCACACACATAGATCCTGTTGGTCTTAGCGTGATGATACATAGCCTTCCTCGATAAATGGGCTATTTAACACACATTTGAAAGATTTTTCAAATCGGACCTGAGATTAGCGCGTTCAAACAAACAAATGAACAAACTCTTCAGCTTTACAATATTAATATACATAGTATAGATAGATTATCTGTGGTTGTACAGTGTATTGACCTTTGGTGTTAATGGTTTAGTGTCTATTAACATTGGTAATGATGTGACTGATTTCTATCTTAATAATTATGTGTTAGTGTTTACCAAGTTACCCTCTATATGTGTTCTAAATTTCATTGTAATCGATTCAGTAGTTTTTTATAAAAGAGTAACAAACATACACACCTACACATACACATACATCCATCCTCACAAACTTTCGCACTTATAATATTAATAGGATAGGATAGGATTAGTAGAATAGGCTACTTTGCTCAAGCTGCTATTATATCTTAGGTAGGGAGTACCATGCAAGTGAAACGGATTATTTCTTGCGCAGATTTTTCAAATTTCAATAATCAAATTGTCGAAATATTGGCGGAAACAACAATCCATCAAACTAAACTTGTAGTAAAATTCGTAAAAATCTGTTCAGCCATTTTGAGTCTTACTAATTATGTACATATACGTAAAGATAATCTTTTTAGTTATTTTTCTACCAGCATTGCGTTTCCATATCAGTCAGAATTACCTCACTTAACTTTCTCTCGATGACACAGAGTGACAAATATTTACATAATATTGTGAAAACCCGCTGATTCATCCGTAAATTGTTTAAAATGAATGTGTTTTTTTTATTTTTACGAACACGTCAAGTTACACAATAGACAATAATATAGGTAAATAATTCTTGGAATTATTTTATTGAAAGTTTTCTTGAAGAAAAGGAAGGAAATAAATAAAATGTCCTACTTTAAGACGTCAAAATATAACCTCAATTATTAACCTATTTTAACTCGATTGAAAGTTAATATGGCTGAATTTGACTTTCCAAAATAAGACGAATAGAATTACTAATTGCTATGTCCAGAAACATTTTTTTTGTAGTGTTTAGTCCGGTTTTACTCAGGTAGAGCCGGGTTTTAGTGACCAGTTTCAAACTCAAACTCAAACATTCATTTATTCAATTAGACTACTATTTAGTAGCACTTTCGAATCGTCATTACATAGTATTTTTAACATTTACCACCGATTCGGAAAGCAGTATCTATGGAGAAGAATCGGCAAGAAACTCCATAGTTGCTCTTTTAAAATAAGTTTAATTATAGAATAAACGGTAACGGTACATTTGTATGCATGTGGATTATTTAAACAATTGAAATTTTGTTGCACAAGATCAAAATTATGTTATCGGATTGACATTCATATAGAGCAAAGATTTAGTTGATTAGACAACTGAGAATAATGATATACATTAATGAATGACATACCAAACATAATAACTAAAAGTTATATTTTTGTATGGCGGGCTAGCAGATGCAAACATTTTGAACCTACGTAATAACTAATTAATATTGTAAAAAAAAACAATAAAATAATACCTACACAATAATACCTACACAATAATATCTACATAATATAATAATAGATATTAGAATTAGCTAATGGTTTGCGGAGCTTTTGAGCTTTATCTGAGCATTGTGATAGGCAAGTGCTGATGGTGATTTTTGTATCTCTAATAGTAAATCATATTCTATCCTATCCTACTATAATATTATAGTTAAATGCGAAAGTTTGACAGGATAGATGTATGTGTATGTGTAATGTGTATGTATGTTTGTTACACTTTCACGCAAATACTATTGAACCGATTACAATGAAATTTAGCACACATAGGTATAGAGGGTAACTGGGATTAACACATAGGATAGGTTTTATCTCGGAAATCCCATGGCAACGGGAACAATGCGGGTTTTTCCTTGAAAACGCGGGCGAAGGCGCGGGTGGAAAGCCAGTAAATAAATAAATGCTATGTATCATTGCGATACTTGGAAAAATGACAAGATGACCCACTTAATTTTAATATATTGATAGACATACATGACTAATTTCCTTCCTGTCTCATAAAAAAAACCCAACTCATAATAAATTTATCTCTATGAATAGACGTTGGACAAACAAAATAAGTGTGTTATTAGATTAAACGAACGGACCGACTGGTTTCTAACTGTATATCTTGTTTGCGCGGCGTGTTTGAACATAGAAGATACTTCGTTTGCATTTTATCGTGACGACATGTCGTAACGTAATGTAACTTTATCTTATGCGGTGAATACAAGAAAAATATTTTTGTAAACTGAGTACCGTAAAGAGTTATTTTGCTTTGTTTATAAGTGCCAATGCAAACAGTGTGGATTAGGATCTTTCATAATAGTACATACTTATACATATAATAGTACTTATAACATTTTACCTAGTTTTTTGTTACATATTTAATTTGAAACATGGCTGAATTTATTATATTAAGGGCTGATTTTTCAATCCTTGGATAAAACTTATTCGTCGAATAATGTATAAAACTACCATTTTAAAAACGTATTCTAATTGCCCGTATTTGACAGTTTACGTGACATTTTAATATTATCGTGTAATACTTTATTGGACGGATAATTTTTATCCAAGCATTGAAAAATCGGCCCTAAATAAATCAAACCATATGTATTTCCAAGTCAGTCTAAGTTGATTGACGTAAAGGGGAATGTTTCTATTTTGATACGAAAAATTTATATATTATAGTTATGTTTGTATTGTATATTGCATTAGTTTATATTTTTTTTAACTTCTGGGTCGAAATCGCAGGTCCTACCTTGATCAAATCAATTTAAAAACACCGGCCGTAAAAGATACCGATAAAAATATCGTTCCGACTTAATAAAAACGTGCCTAAATTTTTTCTGTTATTTAAACTCTTCAGACGTTGATGAGTCAATTCTTACACCTACAACTTATAAATCGCATTTTAATTTTACTGCATGTATTTAACCTATATGAGTAAACTCATTTGCAATATGTGTATCTATAGTTACTAATATTATAAAACTGAATAGTTTGTTTGTTTGTTTGAACGCGCTAATCTCAAGAACTACTGGTCCGATTTGAAAAATTCTTTCGGAGTTGGATAGCCCATTTATCGAGGAAGACAGGCTTCATGCCACTCGGATGACAGCTCTTACGATGAATAATTCATATTTATTTAAATAATCATTATGTAGTATTTTATAAATTCAAACTTACAATAAAAATTTAATTAAAATAAATAGTGAAAAAGAATCAGTAAGGTAAACAATCACTCTATCTATTAAAAAAACACATCAAAATCCGTTGCGTAGTTTTTAAAGATTTAAGCATACATAGGGACAGAGAAAGCGTCTTTGTTTTATACTATGTACTATGTAGTGATTTTGCACGTATTTTGAATCAGTTAATAAAGCGAATTACCAAACAAACGTTTTGTTTCAACGACCTCTACATTTCTTTTGAGATGTTAATGTTTCACTTTCGATTCGTTACCTCAATTCTAAAATGAAACAAAAGATGGCGGTGAAACTAAATTTAAAAGATGCATGAATATTGCGATATAAAACGTTGGTGGTCGTTATGCAACTATGTACTTCAATTTAATAATTTAATTTATTTTTTACAATAATTTAACATTGAGATTTTTTACATGATAAAATAATTATTATAACATGAGATGAAACCTTACATATTTTACAATGCTTCATAATAATTTTACTTCGTTATAAAAAACAACGGTCATGCAGACTTATCTACTTATGTTAATTCTTAAATTTCAATGTTCAACATAGAATAAAATATAAGCCGACGTTAACTCCTATGTATTTTATTGCATTGCTTATTACAGATCTTAACTTTTTCAATTATAACGATATTTTTATTCCCTCCCCATAAAAATCGCATAAAATATCATCCAACTAATCTCTATCTCTTTTGTTCCAGGCCCAGTACCTCTAGCAAGAAATATACGACACTTACCATGCGTATCAAGAAGAACGGGTGATGAAGGTCTCTGTATGTTTGCCATCGACTGCCTCAAAGCGAACGGCTCCCACCTCGGCACTTGCATTGACAGATTCTACTTCGGATCCTGCTGCCAAATCCCTGACAAAAATATCCTGCCAAGTATAATTAACAACGTAGATGATAACACGATAGACAGCTCTAGTTTTGTGCACCCTCACACTGAGGATAAACTACACAGCACTGTCAATAAAATACCAGATGTATTCACGAAAGTCAAGCCAGTTAGTACAACTAAGAGTCCGCTTGACGTACAGAATGTAACAGAAGCTCAAACTACAGCTAGTGTAGCGCAAGAGAGAACGGAACCGAATGATGTTGACAAAGTAGATAGTAATGCAACCCTAGATAATACGATAAACGATGATGATAAAATTACAACGCAACCAGTTACGTCATCTAGCGTTAAAGTTACAGAAATAAGTAAAACGACTGAAAGAATAGAAGCCACTGAAGTTCCTATCAAGCTATCAACATTCCAAACCGTATCAGGAGATTCGAGCAATTTAATAAAAGAACACGAAACAACGGTGAAACCGATTAAGATCGAAACAACAGAGACGGTTACTACAACAGAAAAGCCGAAACCGACGAGGAAACCAATAAAACCTACTTATAAGCCCAGACCGACGTACAGACCTACTAACTTTACTAGACCACAATATACTGGTACAGGCAGGCCTCGGCCAACAAAACCTGTCACTTCATATAACACAACAAGAAAACCTCCTTTTAGAATACCATCAAAAAGACCACCAACCAAAAAGCCTTTACCAATCCCACCTAGATTAAATATAACTATAATTCCCCAATCAACTAGTTCAAAACCCGCATTTACGAGACCTTCCGTACCTATTATAACATATATAAACACAACAGTTGCTAAAGTCGAAGAAAAAACAACAACCCCCACAACAACAATATCTACAACAACCACAACAACAATCGCTCCAATAACAACAGAGAGAGATGAAGTATCAGAAACAATTACAGAAACTGTTGCTGAACAACAAACTGAATCTATTCCAAAGGCCACTGAAGCGGTGACAACAGAATATGTGAAAATAACAGAACCTATTCCAGAAACAACACAATCCTCTCCAAAATCAACAGAATCACCTCCAGAATCAACACAAGCAACATCAAAATTAACAGAGGCGCCAACAAAACCGACAGAAGCACCAACTAAATCAACAACAACACCAAAAATAATTACAACAGAAACAACACCAAAACCAACAGAAAAATTAACAACAGAAGCGATTGTTCCAACAACAGAATCTGTTAGAGACACTACGTTACTAGAAACAACAATAGTATTTGAAACTGAGAAACCGACTGAAGCAGAGATTACAACAACTTCAACAGAATTCCCGCCTTTCATGACGTGGTCCAACACTTTTGATACAGTTACAAAAACACCAGAAACAACAAGCACTACAACAACAACTACTACTACAACAACAGCAGCACCTAAAACAACAACAGACGATGGTCAGTGATTCTTTTTCTTTATTATCCTAGAAATATAAGAATAGACTAAAATCAATGATTGAAACCAAATGAGAATCCCAAATAGGTCATCAAATATCAAAATCATACAAATTTTATATACCTATATGGTGATAATAACATTTTATTAGGTACGTAAAAAAGTTAAATAAATAACTGACACGCTGATAAATAGATTATAAGAACATGCAAATCCTGCGGCCTGCCCCCTTACCATAAAGACATGACAGCGCTATATACAGGGTGTTAACGATTACATTACGAGTGTGTGGTGTAAAATTTTTGGATATTTTTCCGTTTTATTTTTAAAAAGTTATTATTGTCATTTTACTGATTTGGTAAAGGGCTTTCGACTTTAGTTTATAGTTTTTTAATATCTGCAACAGTTACTGAATAATCGCCTGTGCACTCTTAACGACACTCTGTATAGGTCATAGCGCCATCTCTTTCCCACACTGGAAATATTACTGCTATAAGACA
The DNA here is from genome assembly GCF_061535395.1 of Colias eurytheme. Lineage (NCBI taxonomy): Eukaryota > Metazoa > Arthropoda > Insecta > Lepidoptera > Pieridae > Colias > Colias eurytheme. The sequence continues at coordinate 4,476,632 of NC_143007.1, read as the reverse complement.
TTATGGTTAACTTCCAGAACGGATTTCTAGAGACCAATAAGTAGAATAAACCTTATTAGTATTGAGTATAAAGCTTTTGCATCTCAAATGACTAACGAAGTTTCTCAGAATCAAAACTTGACTAACTTTCCTGTTGATTAACAGGAAAATGCGGTTTAAATCTTTAATGACAGTCATTAAGTTGGATTTAAATCCGTTATGAGCTAAGTATTGAGGTTGATGGTAAAACCTAGATTTATAAGATACATTGTAGGTAGGTAATGCTTCAGTAGCAATCTAATACTATCTATAGATAGCGAGCTGTACATATGTAATTAATATAACTGGTGATAAATAATTATTCGAATTTCTATCCATAGACAAATCGACAAAGTCAAAAATGTAATGTTTACAAGAATAGGCATGACGACAGTATCCATAAATGATCGTATTAGTGTTTTTAAGGGAAAATGTACAATAAATAAATTCAATATAGTGACTTAGAAATCTTAAAACCATTAAGATTAATGAGATTATCAATAAAATAAAACATTGAAATTCTGCAGTTAGCCATTTTGACTAAAACACGCGTGACGTCACGCTTAAGTAAACAACTCGCGTCAGATGTGTTTTGTTGTTATGAATATGTTGAGAATACGCATTTTTATTTATTATCTATTGTTTCACGTATGCTTTATCGACTCAGAACAGAAATACAATAGGCATGACGACAGTATCCATAAATGATCGTATTAGTGTTTTTAAGGGAAAATGTATAATAGATAAATTACATATAGTGACTTAGAAATCTTAAAAACATTAAGATTAATGAGATTATCAATAAAATAAAACATTGAAATACTGCAGTTGGCCATTTTGACTAAAACACGCGTGACGTCACGCTTAAGTAAACAACTCAAATCAGATGTTTTTTGTTGTTATGAATATGTTGAGAATACGCATTTTTATTTATTTTCTATTGTTTCACGTATGATTTATCGACTCAGAACAGAAATATAATTGTGAATTCACGAATACATGGTTCGGGGTTCTCCGCGCCAACTTTATACAATCATTTCTTATTATTTTCTCGCTTAAAATAATTAATAACACATTTTTGAGCATTATTTTTATGTGGATTCACACTGCAATACTGCACACCACTTATAAACTTTGAAATTCGTTTCTATAACACATATTAAATAAATATTTTTTTAATTTTCTTCGCAATGCGTACAAATAATTACGTATTTACCAAAATGTGACGTCACGCCTACGCCATGACACCTGCGAGCTGTTTTGACACAGTTAATAAATATTTTTTGAAAAATGGCTTTTATCTTTGTTAAATTTAAGTATTTTACCGAAATATAGGGTTTTTCTTGTATAGTAAACGTATACACACATTATGGAAGAGGATTTCAAAATCTTTCGTCATGCCTATTGCGAATTCACGAATACGTGGTTCGGGGTTCTCCGCGCCAACTTTATACAATCATTTCTTATTATTTCTCGCTTGAAATAATTACTAACACATTTTTGAGCATTATTTTTATGTGGATTCATACTGCAATACTGCACACCACTCATAAACTTTGAAATTCGTTTCTATAACACATATTAAATAAAGACTTTTTTAATTTTCTTCGCAATGCGTACAAATAATTACGTATTTACCAAAGTTTGACGTCACGCCTACGCAATGACACCTACGAGCTGTTTTGGCACAGTTAATAAATATTTTTTGAAAAATGGCTTTTATCTTTGTTAAATTTAAGTATTTTACCGAAATATAGGGTTTTTCTTGTATAGTAAACGTATACACACATTATGGAAGAGGATTTCAAAATCTTTCGTCATGCCTACCGTAGGGAAAGAACCGACACTTCTTGTACTCGAAGTGACATTACGTATCTGTGGTATTAAAAGAGACAACAGACAAAACTTCAAATACATAAAAAATCGAATTTACAGTATAATTTATGAACCTTAACACACTAACGGTTCAAATATCTATTATAAAAATATATTTACCTAAAAGACCGATGGCAGGTCGTTGACTGTAGTTTTTATATTGTTTTTATTATTCATCCTTTGTGATTACTCACGTATACATACACTTGTTAAAATCTCGATACGATATTTCATATTGACAAATAAGTATGTCCTAAATGGTAAAAAGTCGTTAGGTTAGATGAAATTAAATAATAACTGCCACTCATGTTACGTTACGTTACGTGACGATCCACGTAGTAATCTGTGACGTTACATTAGTTTATATGAGCAATACCTAACAATTTTGTTTGTACCTTTTATAATCTGAGAGAAGAGAAAATAATCGAATAATTCTATGTTTAACGTGGTTTGGAGAGATGATGTTCAGCTTTGAATAAGGTAGAAGAAATATTACTACAAAATTGTATACTTTGCACTGTCATGTCAGAATAATTAATTATTTTCTTTATATTAACATAAGCTTAATTGAAGGCTGTAGGCTGAAATTTTATTATTAGCAGTTAATAAATCGTTTCAGATTACGTCAAATAGTAAAATGTAAAACAAGAATGTTTACAAATAATAACATCAGTATGACTCACGATCGATACTATAATTTTCATGTAGTAATCGATCTAACGGAATAATTATTATAATTTATTATATATCTTAAAGAATAGATGAGATGATTTCTGAATCTTCTCGGTCTATAGATCTATAGTTTGGCTTTTGATTTCGCCATTCATTCGATGCAATTCAAACTTCTTTTGAATGGAAATCCATTCAAATATAAATATATTTTATAAGTTATATGATATAGTTCGAACTTCTAAGATAACTTCCAAGTTCAGTATCATCCACATCAAGAAATAACTAGTAAAATAAAGACGTAACTTGAAATTTAAAGCCATATATACATATGTAGTTACGAATATATATTTTTTTTTATTTAACTGCCTTCATTATTATAGTGTCCAGAGCATTCATAGCCATAAAGAAAAGAAAATAATATGCAACGATACGTCGATTTAAATTCAACTTTTTTAAAAACTTAACTGGCATTTGGAACCTTTTGCACGCCTCATAAGCGAAGCGTTGAGGTGGGTACTACCACAGTATTACAATATTATTTCCTACAGTAAGGAATCGCCTTTGATGTCGCGCGATGCCGCCGCCAGCGTAGGTACTTACGCTGCCACACGAAAATACGCTAGGGTTGCAACAAATGGGAAGTAAAACAATTTTGATTATTAATATTATGATGAAATCATTTATTCATATGTACATTCAAAATAATTGCGATTATTAAATCTGATGTAATTATTTGTTCATAAATATATAATTACAGATATTGCACTGCTAAATATTATTTACGTGGACACTTTATTTTTGGATGTTCTTAATTGTATATTATACCATTTAACTAAGTAATGCATTCGCATTGGGATGTACAATCTGATTAGAAAATAATGAGGACAACATATTATACATAGCTTTGATTTTAATTCAACAGATACAATTAATACAATCTTTCTGAAATATTGTTTCCTTCTGGGATTTCAATGTAGATTTACATCAGTAAACGGAACAGTTTTTGCGCGTCATAATAGAATATGTAAGTACCTATGTATAATAAAATTATTACACAAAAAATACGACTGCGTCATCCTTTCGCGATAGTTAATGCAAACTCAGCGTGATTGCATTAAGCGGCCCGCGTCGCCCGACCCCCCGCCAGTTCCCCTCCGTTTCTCTGCACAAGTACATTCGTCGCCATACTGTAGGATGGTAATACTGTGGTACTACTGTCACTTCGCGCAAAACATCTGATTTTTCAAACTTAAAATGTCTTTATGTATCATACATTGCACTTGTAAGATAATACATACACACACATATTAAGAAAAAACACTATTTTTAACGTTCATGATATTTTTGATGTCATTTTTGTTATTTAAACTAGTTAAAAAACAGTTTAAAAAAGTTCTGTCTTGGACGTCCGTGTGTCTGTATGTGCGGATCCTTTTTCTTGTTAACACGATAGCGACGGAAATACTGTACTAATCGAGTCTTTTTTTTTCTCTTACGCTTGAGTATGCTCAGGAATAGAACCCTTTCATTTTTCAGGGTCTGATTCGATGTGGTTTAATTGTTATTAAATAAACAAAAATAATAATTAATAAATATTTATTAAAAAAATTATGAGGCGTGCACTTTTGGATTTTCCAAATTATTTAAGTCTAACTTCGATTCAAACCTTTTCCTTAAAGTCTTGTGAAGACAATAATCATGCCCACAGTCAGATCACGTATCCGGGCCACGCCGGGTCACTGCGGCGAAATCACTTTCACATTCTATTATCAATTTAAAGGTCATGCTTTTGTTCGTTTTTATTCACGAATCGTGCGTTAAGGTTCATTTGACGCATCTTGCCCCCAAACCATGGTGTTTAAAGCAGTGTTATTTCCAGTATGGAAAAATGACAGCGCTATATATGTCATCTAGCGCCATCCCTCTCCTACACTGGATATAATACTGCTATAAGACATCATGGTATAATCCCTGGTACTTAATAAATAAATAAAATAAATAATACTTTTTAATGCGCTAGGTAATATAGATAGAAGAAAGAAAAGATATACAAAACTTAAAGATTTTAGGCAACTGAGGTTTTAGAAGTCTAAACACGGCATATTTTCCAATCAAAATAATTTTTATATATGTACTTAACTTTGTATTTATTTAAATAACATTAATTTTGTCAGTTGTAGTCCGTATTTACAAAGAATCTAGTAGAATCTAAAACAAATCAAATACAGTTACAGTATAGACTTTTTCCGACAAAAAAAATAGATTCAAACTAACATGACAGCAAAACAATACAAACTACAGTATAGTTATTACGTATAATTTAACCATAATTATACCGTGTTGAGATGTTGTAATTAACACTGTAATTTGTTTCTAAGCTGTTAAATGTTAAAGTACTGTTGCAAGGGGTCAGGAATACTAATTACTAGAGCATAACAAAGGACTGTTTTCTACAGCTTAGTGTTTTAGTTATAGTAATTATTATGGGTTATTATTGAAAAGAACATTTGCCTTAGTTGTCTATGGGTTTTAACGTGTTTATTTTAAACTAGCTGGTGTCAAGCTTTACTGTGTTAGTTACTCAAAAGCTGTTTTATTTGTAATATATTTACGTAAAGTCATATTTTTCATAACTAAGCAAACCTCAATTGTTTTGATAGTTATTATTCAATATTATGTGGAAAAATTTAGTCATAAGTGATATAGATTATATTGAAACTTGACTTAAAATAGTCATTTGTTGTTTTGTTAAAATTATAGAAACTGAATGTTATTTTACAGAACTATGGTCACCCATAACACCGCCGGATGGCTGGGTGCTATTATCAACCCCACCAAAAGAAGATACAACAACCAAATCAACTACAACAACAACAACAACAACAACAGAATCAACATTAACAGAAGCACCCGTGACAGTGCTCACGCAATCCTACACATCGCAAGCACAATCCGAAACAACACAAAGTGTAACAACACAAAGCGTTACCTCACAAAGTGTAACAACACAGAGTGTTGCAACACCTGTAACAACAGTATCAACGCCAGCAACAGAACTGTTGGAATTCACAGTTAATGTGACGTTGTCGCCAACGGTACCGCCAACAACAGAATCTGTTGTTGCGGCCAATGTTACACTGAACGAAACAACAGCTAGTGAAGGTAAGTAAATCGTTGAAGTACTGATACTATTATATACAATACGTATTAAAAGCGCAACTATAATAGTCTACTATTATTAATTATTATTCAAACTAAAAGTATGTACATAGTTATTTTAAAGAAAAAGTCTAATATGTTTAAAAAATTCACTAATATAAAAAAAAAGAATTTGAAATGCATGCAGATTAATATAAAATTCGTTTTCACGCGATGTGAAGGGACTGTATATTTGTTTTTATGTTTGTATTTATGTTTCAGGACAATCAAGCAACACGACAGAATCAACAACAACGGTAACAACAACCACAGAAGCAACATTCAACACGTCCAATTATAAAGATAGTAAGCATGTCTATTTGTTGTTTAAACACAATATATGTATATATTTTTTTAATTGAGAACCATCAAATCAAAACATTTTATCCTTGTTACCTCTGTTAGCTACCACAATCGAGAGTTTCGTACAGGAAATTATTGGGCGTCTCATCAAAATAAAGCTACTCACGGAAAAATAGCTTGATAGTAATCAAGTGCAAAAATGGGCGATGAATCGAACTATTATTATATTATCGAAACAAAAAATAAATAAATTTATAATTCTTTATGACACAGAATTATCTAGATATACATTTTCTAATGATCTTCAATCACAAATAAAGTCTCTACATTGTAATTAAGTAGCCATTTTCTTGACCTAACCTCGATATTAAAATACTTCCTTGTACGGTCAACAAATCAATATTTATTTTAGAATAGAAAAAAAAATATTTTTTCTTTAAATAAATATGGTCGTTTAAAAGAAATTGATGATAAAACGAGTATATAACTTTAAACTTTCTGTCAAGCACCACTCCTCTGTGGAACGACCTCTCTAGCTCAGCATTTCCGGACAGATACGACTTAGGGTGCTTCAAAAAGAGCGTACATGGTCTTGTGGGTGATTATGGGCGGCGCCAATCATCGCATTAATCCGGTGACGCGCCAGCTCGTTTGCTCGTTAATACATAAAAAAAAACTTTTGCTTCTAAGTATTCAAAATTTATACAGATAGCTAAAAGTAGTGTATATACTTACGTAGGTATAGTAGAAACATATAAACAAAGAATTAACAATAATTACATAATATAAGCTTAACCATTTAACTTCCGTATTCAACCACATGAAGATTATTTTTGCGGTTGTGGTTAATAATAGAAGAGGTTTATTACCATTTACCATGGTCACAAACAAATCGTATTTAAAAAATGCATTTAAATAAAAAACATCATACATTTATCAAAAGTAAAGTGACTTTATTTATCATATTATCTACTAATATTTAGGCATTAAAAAATAAAAATAAATCATCGTGCTGAAACCGCAAGAAACTACGAGAAAATTGTCTTGAATATTATCGTGTATAAAATCGCTTTTAAAATACTTCTAAAATTCAAATCATAAAAGAAACAAAACAGGGAAGCATTTAAATAATAATCTTGCAATGAAATCTTTTCCTTCCTATCAATCTGATAAGAAAGACTTATTTTAAAATAAGTAGTGCTCTTCTGGTTGAATAATTCCATATAAAAATATATTACGCAATCCTTACATTAATATCCTATTAAAAATTCCGACCACAATTTTCGAAAAACCAATTTGCATTCGCCAAAGCTACGGTCAAAGCCCGACAAATGTAACCGCGATCTCCCGTGCGTAAATAACAATAAAAAATATATATTTCGCATTAACACATTACAAACAATGACTTGAGCTGTCAGAGTTCGCGCGTGAATACGGCCAAGGTGCAAGGACGTGTATCGGAACGATTTTAAATAAAAAAAAAAACATTACTTTTTCTTTTTGGCGGGAACTTTTGATTGCTCTAATGAGGTTTTATGTTATGTTTTGGGAAATATTGTACCTATATTAATATTGAGTGATTGCTTGAAAAAGTGTCATTTATAATTTTCCTTTATTGTTGTGTAAGGAAGTGGAACCTGTTTGATATTTGAACAAGTGCAAGTTTAAGTGTATTGTGATTCGTGGCACACTGAATCGGGCAATGGCCTACCGAAAATGGCAACGCTTATCCGTAGCTTTGCAGTCATGATTATACTTTTTAATACTTACGTTGAGCACAGATTGTTCTTGTATAAAAACAGTTCAGTTTCGTAACGGCAGCGTCCAAATTGGTTCTTTAAGGACATTTTTGTGAACAAAAACACTTCCTACTGTGTAACACTAATTTAAACATTTTTCAAATAACATCACTACATTTAACGGGCTTAAATAATTATCATTAGCAGAAACACAAACATTGCTTTGTTTCGAATGAAGACGTTCCATTCCATTTTGAAATTCTCGTTATTCTGTAATCTATGACAGACAATTTTTCTTTTTTCTTTTATGCCTTTACTGGCTAGTGTTCTAAAAATAGTTGTTATATTTCCTGGTGTGTAAAGAAAAGTAAATAAAAATGATAATAAATTCTACGCTAATGCTCCTGGCAGTGTGCGGTCGTCGTATGTGGCCGCAAGGACGTATTGTTGGTGGCGCGAAGTCCGGCTTCGGTCAGTGGCCGTGGCAGATATCCCTGCGGCAGTACAGGACGTCGACGTACTTGCACAAGTGCGGGGCGGCGTTGTTGAACGAAAATTGGGCAATTACGGCTGCGCATTGTGTGGAACAGTGAGTATTTGATTAACAGTAGTGTTTTAATAATGATGGTTTGGTTGTTGATAGTTGTTTATGGGGAACTTTGAGGTTGAAGGAATATAATGCTAAGTATGTCTAGAAGTGCAGACTGTAGATAATACAACAGGAATGTGTGTATAGGGGTACATAAATGTAAACTGTTGTAGTATTAATTATTTAATAAATATGTAATTACTAGGGATGTAACGATACCGATACCGATATATCGGCCGATATAATCGACAAGCCGATATATCGGTATCGCCGATAATAAATCAACCGATACCGATATTTTTTTATTAAATTCTTTCTTTTCTTTTATGTTTTTGCATTGTATTCATTCATATTGTTTTATTTCTGTTTCTGTAATAGTGTTAAGGAAGAGCGGAACCTCCTGACACAAGCATTTTATTTGCTTACTAGGAGTGTTCCAATCACAAATTTGTTTATGTAAAGGAAATAAATAAATAATTTTGAATTTTTTTAATTTTTATCGTGATAACTTTTTTAAAATCGTTTTAGTCGGGTGACATGTTCATAAACTTGTGTCACACCAAAACCTCACGAGCGCGATCGCAGGTATAACGAGAGAGAGACGGACGGATCTCCCGTTTCATTTCGAGCCCTGCCACTGCATTATGTTATCACGTAAACATCTCGATCGTAGACCTACTTTACAAACAACCAATTTTTTTATATTAAAAAATTCAAAAACCCGCGCCCAATGAACGATGCGGGAGGCCGCCCGCGCGTGCGCACTTCTTTTCTGAAAAAACTCTACCAATAGTAAACTTTTATTAGGTACTGATTGTGTGTGTATTACTTAAACTTTGTAAAATAATAATACTAAAATAAATGGTTTTGTTGTTTTTTGATTTGGAATTTTTATTTAAAAGAATACGATTAACAGTTGTCTCTGTTAAATGTTGGTAACTTTTTATGCATAATTCACTATTTATTTTTCTACCAAGCCATCGATATCGGTATCGGTATCGGTATCGCCGATACATTACTACAAATATCGGTATCGGTATCGTATCGGCAAAATCATGTATCGTTACATCCCTAGTAATTACCTACTTTAAAAATCTATTAATATGAAAACGGAACATTGCAATCGACATCATGTATAAAAATGCATTATTCGTAATTTAATAGCCGTTGTATTATGCATTAATTACTGCAATGTGCCCTTGACCTTAGCATAACATTATAATTACATATATTAAGAAATGCAGCTACAATAAAGCAATTTTTCTACTCCCAATGAGAGTATATACTTACAATACACGCAATAGATGGCGCTGTCAGCATTCTGTCAGCTTGTAGATCCCGCTATCGTTATTTTTTCCCGAGCTAGTAAATAACCCCTACCACGAAATTTCAGCATCGCTTCTCGGCCTTTTGGCTAAGATCAAAGTGTAGTATCTGTTCTTTTCAGCTTAATATCTGAAAGTTCCCGCACAGCGGGACCAGTATATTAAACTGATTTTTGTGAAACGACGGGATGTTCGGGGCTCGCTCCACTCCCGTCACGGGTCGGCCCGGCATTGAAGTGCCGCCGGGATCGGCCCATATAAAGAAACCAAGAAAATTACTCAATTGAACTAATTCAATATTGATTAATAATTATAATTATTATATTTGATATATCAAAAAATCAGTATATATATTTCTGTAAGATAAGGACATGACATTTAACACAATATATTACGATTATAATACATTTAAAATTTAAAATAAGATTCATAAGCGTGTTTTCTAGATTTTAAACTAAATAATTATCATCTTGATTTTGATAAATCTCCATAACAATTTACAGAAAGATGTTCAGATAAAACAATAATCTTCGTCCTTCTTAAAGGTCACATGTCTGAAGTCTTTGACACGTAGGGTTTTATGTTATGATATTATCTGTATTTCCTTCCTGTTCACTAGTTTTTGTTAAATAAATAATTTTCATTTTAATACAAATTAAATTCTCAGAATGTGAGTAATCAAAATACAAAGTGACTAGAAAAAATATTTATATTATAATTATGTCGAAAAAAATACGTCACACAGAATTGAGTGTGCATGTGTGTGTGTGTGTGTATTTTTTTTGTATAAAATAATTATTAAAAATGTACCGATTTGTCTTTTCTTGATATATTATCATAGTTTAGTATTGCCCATGATTCCTGTGGAAATGAACGATGAATGTGCTCATTCATTTCGTTCATTCATCATTATTATATTTTCTATACAATTTTCACTATATACATACTACTATTTAATTATTTCCCAGTGTACCCCCATCAGAACTACTAGTACGTCTTGGTGAACACGATCTAGCGAATGAGGAGGAACCGTACGGCTTCGCGGAGAGACGGGTGCAGATCATAGCTAGCCACCCGCATTTTGACCCGGCTACTTTTGAATATGACCTTGCTTTGTTGAGGTAAGTGTTTTATTGAAGAGAGATTTTATGTTACAATAATATATTAAGTTTAGTCAAGTTGACCAAAACGTTACAATAGATAAAAGATGATGTTTTTTCGAATTTTTGTAACGAATAAAATAAAAAAATAAGTGACCGATTTTAAGAGATGCTTCACCTGTTCTCATATTATTCCTCAGTGACATAGGCTTATTAAATTTTTACAAAAAGGACCCGGATATTGATAATATTTCTGAAATATAATTATTTTGAACAAAACTTGTCGATTTTTCAATTAAAAAAAAACATTGCTTTATAAATCATTGTTTTTTATCAATAAATACCTACTAGTTATCAGGGAGGGATCGCCTTTAGCGATGTTTATGTATTATCAATTGAAGCTATCCTTAACAATAAAGTATTTCGCATTTCATTCAATACTAATTAATATTATTCCAGATTCTACGAGCCAGTGACATTCCAACCGAACATTATCCCCGTGTGTGTGCCCGACAATGACGACGATTACGTCGGCAAAACTGCCTACGTGACTGGCTGGGGGCGACTGTATGACGGTTAGTAGTGAACGAATGAACAATAACTTTGTACTGACTTGTTTATTTATTAATTGCACTTTATTTATTACACTTTCCTGCACTAAAAATTAGTTTCCGAATTAGACTAAAATTAAAGAAAGAAAAATAATCTAGTTTTTATAATATTACGGTATGGTGTATGATTCTGTAATTTTCAAATTCATAATACCTATTTATAAATTGCACGTACAGGTATAAATTTTAAATAAATATAGAAATGTATTTAACTAATATGTTAAAAAATAATTTGGAAAATCCAAAAGTGCACGCCTCATAATTTTTTTTAATAAATATTTATTAATTATTATTTTTGTTTATTTAATAACAATTAAACCACATCGAATCAGACCCTGAAAAATGAAAGGGTTCTATTCCTGAGCATACTCAAGCGTAAGAGAAAAAAAAGACTCGATTAGTAAAGTATTTCGGTCGCTATCGTGTTAACAAGAAAAAGGATCCGCACATACAGACACACGGACGTCCAAGACAGAACTTTTTTAAACTGTTTTTTAACTAGTTTAAATAACAAAAATGACGTCAAAAATATCATGAACGTTAAAAATAGTGTTTTTTCTTAATATGTGTGTGTATGTATTATCTTACAAGTGCAATGTATGATACATAAAGACATTTTAAGTTTGAAAAATCAGATGTTTTGCGCGAAGTGACAGTAGTACCCACCTCAACGCTTCGCTTATGAGGCGTGCAAAACTGTCGGAATATAATTATAATTTTTAATCAACTGTTCCACTAACTCAGCTACACACAGATAATATAATAATAAATAAACCAGTATAAAATAATCGATTAGCTCTCTTTGACCACGACTTACATATCTTTATGTTTGTCTATGAAATGAATAAAAAAAATGTTTTATGTATATAGGTATGAAAATTCTCAGCTATAAGTTTTCTTTCAGCAGTCTCAGACTGATTACTCTTTTGTATGTACCTACAATATTCATTGTTAGCTTTCCGCCCGCGGCTTCGCCGGCGCAGTCAAAGAAAAACCCGCATAGTTCCCGTTCCCGTGGGATTTCCGGGACTGCGTCATTTTCCCGGGATAAAAAGTAGCCTATGTCCTTTCTCGGGTATCAAAATATCTCCATACCAAATTTCATGAAAATTGGTTCAGTAGTTTAGGCGTGATTGAGTAACAGACAGACAGACAGAGTTACTTTGGCATTTATAATATTAGTATGGATTTATTTAATTTAATTATTTAATTCCAGAGGGCCCACTCCCCAGTGTACTCCAAGAGGTCGAAGTACCCGTGATAAATAACACAGCGTGTGAAGCGATGTACCAAGCCGCGGGATACAATGAACATATACCGAATATATTCATTTGTGCTGGGTGGAAGAAAGGTGGCGCTGATAGCTGTGAAGGTGAGAGTTTTGTGATTTTAGTAATATACATTTTTGCATAGACATCTCTTAATTTAAACGATTTTGGTTCGTTTAATACAGATAGGTATGCATAAATTAAAAAATAAATATTTATGTATAAAAAAAGACGAGTTGCACTCCGGGAGTGCCGGCAAAAGTGAAAACTTGATTATTAACGTTGAGCATGTTTGATATTTTGGAATGGTATCCGTCTTACGCTTTTTCGATCAGGTCACGTGTCCTGACGCGAGTTTAACATTTTATACCCATTACAGAAAAAGTGCTCAACGCCGCTAAAGAAGTTTTCACTTCAAAAAAGGGAATTGTTGCATTGAAATATATTTATCAATCACTTTTTTGCGTATTCATGTCATTCATCTTTTTAACGGTTTTTAATCATTAAATTTACTTGCATAATGCATCGTGTATGAGCGTTCTTTATACGCATGCCATAGATTAAAACTTACACAGGCGTAAGTTTCTACAATTATATTATTTGTACGATATTTTGAGTATTTACTTATTGTACTTATTCACATACTGTTTAATGACAATGTTCTCAAGAGTTGTCTTACAAAACATATTTCCTCCATTCATTTCGGTCATTCATTCATTGCTTTTACACATTATGTTATGTAATTAATAAAAACATTCACTTATTTTTGCCTTGTATTCATTTATTTGTAAATTTATCATCTGACTGAAAACACAAATGAAATTCAAAAATATTGCGTATCCATTATATTAATTAATTCCTTCATTCATTCATTCACAGGTGACAGCGGCGGGCCAATGGTGATACAACGGGACCGCGACGACCGATTTGTACTCGGCGGAGTTATATCATGGGGTATTGGGTGTGCGGAACCCAACCAACCTGGTGTTTATACAAGAATATCCGAGTTTAGAGACTGGATCAATCAAATATTGCAGTTTTAGTGAAAAAAAAATAGAAAAAACTGAACAAAATCCCAAAAAATTGTGATTTTAAGGAAAAAACTACTGCTTTTGTGAAGATAAATGGTTAGAACGTGAAAATAATCACAAAAATTGTGATCTTATCAGTCAAAAATACCAATTTTGTAAAGACTAATTATTGAAATTTTAAAAAATCTCAAAAAGTGTGATTTTAACGCTCAAAATTACAAATTTTGTTAAGATATTGGTTAAAACGTGAAAAGAAATCCCAAAAATGGTGACTTTATAACGATTTTGGTGAAAAAACTTTGATTGATACGTTTTTACACATTACAGTGTATACGAACACCGAAGTTTGTGGGAAAAAGACAAAGCTGTTGGTTCGTCTAGCGCCATCACTTTCCGACACTGGATTTATTCCTGCTTTAAGACGTCAATTTTTGCTTCATAGAAATGATTAAAAGCAGAAAAATATATTAATTTATTACGGTATTCCCGCTTATTAAAAATAATAACTGAACTGGATAGAACAGCGGTAGATTACCAGTATTTTGGTGTATATCGACGGAAAATACTCCAAAAAAATAATATTTGTAAAAAATATTATTATGATAACAAAAAATTGAGAATTTTATAAAAACGATCTCCGTTTCTATTATTTAATTCTAAAAGTAACGAAAAAATCAATGAGATGACAACGAAATTGTTTTCTAAAAATAATTTATGACTTGTAATGTTTACTAATTGGAAAAAAATGACTTTGGTCAACAAATGCATAGTATTTAAATTAATTTTTTGTTGGCTAAAAACATTTAAACTATTTTATTCATAATAAAAAACTATTATTTTTGTAAACACAACTATAATGATTTTTAAAAATAATGCCTCTAACAAACATATAAGTAACATATTGTACAGGCATTTTTTTCTAAGCATCAAATCGACAATGTAATTTATTTTATTAGGTAAATAATAATATACAAATAATCGCCAAAAGGTATTTGTATTTTTTGTATAAAAATTCTAATTTGTTGTGTTCCAATTTTTTTATATTTACTTAAGATAATTAAGTAAAATAATGTTAAAATTTGAGCCAATACGTATGATATTATCCGTCCATTGTAGTCTTAGAACTTTGTAAATAATTGATATTTTCGTAAATAATGCATTTATTATTTTTCTATTTATGACTAGCCATAATTTTAGGTAAATGAATTTTATTTTTACAACGAATTTAATTATTTATAAATAAATATAATACTACAAATATCACGTTGTTTTACTTTACCTTCTCAGCTTCTCTTCAAATCATCCCTACGTAATAATAAATCACAATACAGTTTTCATAAAGTATTGTAACTAAAAATACCTAATCCATACCATAATATTAAATACTACACAAAAACATGTACTAAACCTAATAAGCTAATATTATATGTATTAAGATAGGTTAGATGGTATTAAGTAACCTGAAGATATTTTTTTTTCATGTTTTAGAAAAGATCCATCTACTAAATAAAACAGACAGATTGTATTTTAAAATGTAGAAGACGCTTTTACGGCATTTGAACGCCATCTAGTGTTATGATTAGTGTTTCATGAAACTTGAATCGCGATGTACATATTTTTTGCGTCACTCAGTATATATACTGCATTTTAAGCTTAGTAAGTGTACTCGCTTCGGCAGTACATATACTAAAATTGGAACGATACAGAGAAGATTAGCATGGCCCCTGCGCAAGGATGACACGCAAAATCGTGAAGCGTTCCACATTTTTTTGATACTTTTATTTTTAATTTTCATGTTTTCATTCTATAGTCTATACATACGCAATACGCGTTAGCTCCTATTCAGTATTCTGTAGCTATACAAAACAGTGTGCAAATTTTCGATGGGTCCGAAATACTGGCAAATTTTTGAAGTGAAAACTTCTTTAGCGGCGTTGGGTATAAAATCTTAAACTCGCGTCAGGACACGTGGCCTGATCGAAAAAGTGTAAGACGGATGTTTTTTTTTTTTTGTAGCCCTTATATTCCATGCGTAAGACGGATACCTTTCCAAAATATCAAACTTCACCACTTCTGCCGGCACTCCCGGAGTGCAACCCGTCTTTTTTTTTTGAAAGAGAAACGCATGAGAAACGTTACCTAATTATAAAAACTGTGTGGTTTTATGAAACCACGGTAAAAGTGAAACTGTTCGAACGGTTCCGAACACTGCTTATACGGTATACCTACTCGGCAGCCGACCGTCACGCGACATGCGTAACACAGACCAAAAAGTTAGAGACGATGTAATAAAAGTTTCACTTTAAAAATTGTCAAGAATTCACTTGCTTCGTCCGGGAATGGAACTAAAAATTAAAATTTATTATTTCGTTCATATCATTTAATATTTTCTACACCATTATATTATATATTACATCGTGACCGATTTCAATAAATTATTCACCAACAATAATCTACATTTATTTTAGCCGCTATATTATTGCACGCGGTTGAACGTGATGCACGTAGGGAAAGTGGTAGTGCTCTACTTTTGCTTTACGAAAAGTTCACGAATAATTATTATTATTTTGATACGTTTTTCATTCAAACATTTGAAATAATATTGTCAAAAAAATGTGGAACGCTTCACGATTTTGCGTGTCATCCTTGCGCAGGGGCCCTTCTTATCTTCTCTGTATCGTTCCAATTTTAGTATATGTACTGCCGAAGCGAGTACATTTTCTTTACCTAAAATATTGTATATAAACTCAGTGACACAAAAAATATCTACATCGCGATTCAGGATCAGCTAATATGTAGTACTTAAAAATGCTACTAGAGGGCACAGAAACCATAACCAATCGTGAACCATAGATTAAAATTTAAATCTTGAACTTTCGAGACTTTTTCTCACAGTTTTTCGTTTGTATTCTTAGTAATTAGATTTGAATTATTTGTTACACTTTCATGCGAAAACCACCAATACGAATTTAGATGATACTTAAATTTGATAAAGCGCATTCACCAGAATAATGCACGAGCTTATAGACGGAGATTTTTGACCGCCGGTAAAACAAAGAACAGTTGGTAATTATTCAAATATTTCGTATTTCTCAATTATTTAGTCAATTCTCATCTTTCAAATTCATTTAAATAAAACACGTCGAAAAAAGCACTTTTATATTTTTTATCAATTTGGAATAACTGTAAATTTTCACTCAAAACCGACCAGTAGTTTTTTAATAGTGTTTCAACTTTCAAGGTTATAAGTATTGTATAAAGCGGGCGGAAAGCTAAAATAAAATACACATTTCAAAAAAGCACTTTATTATCAATCTACTTCATTTTAATCATGTGTGCGAGCGACCAGTCATGTTTGAGCTCCACCGGCTCATGTATTGTCACTCCAGCGGAGGTCACCACTCCGAGTTGATAGCGAGGGAACGAACGAGCATCCCGGTAGAATAGAACTTCCATACATTTGCGGACGAGTGCTCTGAAATTTGTTTTATAATATACTGTTACTACACAGTATAAAGCAAAGTCACTTTCTCTGCCCTGAATCCCTTTTTACGCATCTTTAAGAATACGCAACGAATTTTGATGCGGTTTTTTAATAGATAGTGATTCAAGAGGAAAGTTTTAGTATATAATTTATTAGGTTTTAGACAAAGCGGGCGAAGCCGCGGGCGGTAAGCTAGTTGTAGAAGAAGAAGATAAATATTGGTGGTTTACAAAACTGAATGATTATGTTTTAATATGCTAAAATTCAGAGAAGAATATGAACAATGATGATAATATTACATATATGCATTTTAATGTAAAGTAATATAAGTAAAATAGCATTTTAACCGACTTTAACCCTATTTATCTGTCTTGTAACTCAAACAATACTAAAAATAATAAACAAGGCCGAAATACAATACACAATTCTAACACATATTCGTGTTATTAGAATACAACTTATATACACTTACACAGCAGCCTCTTCATCTAAAACTCCCTTTTCCGTAGCGTCTCTTATGAGTGGTGTTGCCATGTACGCTCCTAAACCGGTAGCGATGGCTGCATCTTCATATGCTGTTCCCAATTTGTCGACAGCACCGAGGAATGGTTCTCCATCCTGGAATAATATTATGATGAAAAGGTGGATAAGGGTTGACGGAAAGTTGGTTTAAATATAAATAATTCGTTTGTAATTTTAAATGTTTGTTTCTCATTTGAAATGTTCCTAACTTGGCTAATACAAGGTGTCTATATCCATACTAATATTATAAATGCGAAAGTAACTCTGTCTGTCTGTCTGTTACTCAATCACGCCTAAACTACTGAACCAGTTTGCATGAAATTTGGTATAGAGATATTTTGATACCCGAGAAAGGACATAGGATAGGTTTTATCCCGGAAATCCTACGGGAACGGGATTTTCTTTAAAAACGCGGGCGAAGCCGCGGGCGGAAAGCCCGCGGCTTCGCCCGCGTTTTTAATAGTATATATAATAGTAAATGTCATCAGTTATAATTCCATACTTTGGAAATGATTTCATTTATTTATTGAAACTTACATTTTTTAAGAGTTTCAGAATTCCTGTTTACTTGGTAGGTAAACAAGGGAACTACAGAATTATTTTTCATACAGATTGAGTATTAATTATTTATAACTATTACTATTACCCAGGGAAATATTTTTAACCAACTTGCAAAAAAGGATATTTTTGTTGAGTTTATCAACTCTTCAAGATTTTCGCATATAACCTAAATATAAGTTGTGAATAATGTATGTACCTGAATACCAGCAACAACATAGTTATTCCACAAGGGGTCCATCTTGCTTCTCTTATTGTACAGCACTCTCGTGAGCCAGCAGTGGAGCGAACGAGGTTTCAAGTGTAGACCATCACCGATACACTGTTCGTCAATACTGTGAAGAAATGTTTCAGTTTTCAATTAAGAGGCTAGGCAAGACATTAAATGAAGATTGAGTTATTTGGCTACAACTTATCTTGAAGAGAATAATATATTGGCAAATATGTTGATAGGTTATGATTAGTTGTAAACATAATGGATGCAAGATAATTTAATTAAGTTATTTAATACTAGCTTTCCGCCTGCGGCTTCGCCCGCGTTTTCAAAGAAAAACCCGCATAGTTCCCGTTCCCGTGGGATTTCCGGGATAAAACCTAGCCTATGATACTCGTGGATAAAGTAGCTTTCGAATGGTGAAAGAATTTTTAAAATCGGTCCAGTAGTTTATGAGCCTATTCATTACAATCAAACAAACAAACAAAGTTTTCCTCTTTATAATATTAGTGTAGAAAATAGGTGAGTCTATTTACGTCTTTAAAAAAGTTTTTGTTTTCCTTCTACCATTGCCATGTATTGTTAAATATATTTATCTAAGGGACATAATTACGAACAGGTATTAAGGCTATTTAAGAGTTAATTAAATAAAATTATTTCAAAATACCAAATGTTACAATGAACTTACACAAGTAACATAGAAATTATAATTATCAAATCATAACTATAACATTCAGACTAGTAAAACCTTTGCAATTTGCTAAAAACTTACATTTTCTGATCAATAATATCCTTCAAGTACTGGAAGTCAGCGTAATCACCGCCGGAACCCAGCATGATCAGATCGTTCACTTTCATCACTCGGGGACAATCTCGGAACCTAGCTAGGGAGCCGTAAGAGCCGAGTGTGTCTGCGGCTATCACACAGCCCTTGTCGAACTTGATCGCTACCACTGATGTAGTGGTTGTGATGGGGCTGGCTGAACTGTAATTTGGTGATGTTTTGAAGTTACAGTTTTTAGGTTAGGTGTGCTGTTTCCTTGTATTGTTATTAATAAGTGGAGGATGAAATATAATAATGTAGCATAGTACTAAAGGGGTTAATAAAGCACAAAATATTAAAATATAGGTAATACCAGACCAGTCAAATGCTATTATTTACTTATGTTTAAAATATAACTTCTGTTTATTTGTTTGTTTACAAAAGGAGAGACCATACTTCTATAATATGATTTGAATGTTTATAGAAAATGATGATTATATAGATAGGAATGTTTCAGGTTAGTAGGTGTGTGTTAAATCCTTAGTGTTCGGTTAATATTCAAGAAGATTTGGAATTATTAGAATCCTTTGTAAAAGTTACAAAGCCTTCAACCTTCTTGCTTCATTATAATCCAATGATCTCCATTTACATAAGTCACAACTTGTTTAAAATACTGGAATCAAACTAAAGATAATTATAGATAATTTTATAAAATACTTACTGAGCTCTGAAATCTTGTAAAGGACGTGTAGCTAAATTTGATGAATTTGCCGGAAAGTTATAAAAAGATCCTGGTGACGGGCCGTTATGCCACAAAGGTGCAGGGGACATCATATCTCCCATGAATGCCATTTTCTTTCTTTTAATTTACTTCTATACTAAATATTCTATAGAATTCAAAACACCAACAATATTTTTCGGGTGCAGGCAGAATGACAAGCGAATAACCAAAATGACAAACACTTTTTCAAAACGTTTCGTTTCGCGTTTAGTTTTAGTTGAACATAAAATTATTTTATCTTTTGTTTTTTAATCAAAGTTTCACGCTTAATCGTAAACCGTGAAAACATATTTTCATGAGTTGCTCCCTATACGCATTAAATAGTCAACTATCCAATAAAATATTAACACACCATTCTAGTAATCTTAACATCTGAATATGGATTTTGCGAAAAACGAAACGTTCTAGTTACGTTCAAAAATCTATATAAACTTTTTATATTGATTGATGTTAAAGAAAAAATTAAATACAAATTATTAAATTAATCATTTCAATTTTGTTTTAATTTGTTCTTAAATTCACTGTAAATATTGTATTTACAAAATTAGTCTGTCATTGTCAATAGCTGACAGTTAGGTTTCTGAACGAAAATAAAAGCAATCCAAAGACGAAACTTCAACTTGACGTTCTTTTAGATTCCTCTTTTTAAATTGACACAACAAAATGTCTAAGAGAGGTTCGTGAATTCTTAAAAAATCCGATTAAATCTTAGTGAAATTATCAAATAATGCGCAATCAACACTCAAAAATGATTGTTAATACTGTATTAAATGTGATTGCATGTTTATTTCACGTTCCGGTCGTATTTTGTATTTCATGTGATATGTTTTTGTGCGAGGTGTAAATGGTGTATTTTTCTTTTTAAGGACGTGGAGGTTCCGCGGGAGCAAAGTTCCGCATCTCACTGGGTCTCCCAGTGGGAGCAGTAATTAACTGCGCCGACAACACAGGTATTTTCAATATTTTGTTTTCTTTATAACCTAAAATTGTCATGTATGGACTCGGGACTGGACAAACTAATGATGATCACAATCGAAAACACTATAGTGTTTTGATTAATAATGATGTTTTCCTTGGCTGTGTCTGAAGTTTTCTAGTCCTAATTTGCATTGACTTAAATAATTTTGATTTTCAAAACTCATGGAAACACTGCGACTCGTGATGGAAATGTGACTAATGTGGTGTGATTTATCATTACTTGTAGGTTATAATTAATGTGTCTGGAATAAGCTAACCATATCGATTGATAAAGCAATATGAAGAGCCTACTGGACAAATTTTTGGTCAATTTCAAACAATGAAAGTTCTTAAATCAACAAACAAACATACTACTACTAATGTTTAGTGCAACTTTTTCAATAATATTCAATAACTAACATATACACCTCTTAGCAGTAAATTTTATTCCTATTAATTATATAAATAAACTAGCTTACCGCCCGCGGCTTCGCCCACTTTGTCTAAAACCTAATAAATTATATACTTAAACCCTCCTCTTGAATCGCTCTATCTATTAAAAAAAACCGCATCAAAATCTGTTGCGTAGTTTTAAAGATTTAAGCATACAAAGGGAAATAGGGACAGAGAAAGTGACTTTGTTTTATACTATGTAGTGATGTAAAAACTTAGTATTTATTACAAAATTATTTAAAACTTTCAGGAGCCAAGAACCTGTATGTGATTGCCGTGCAAGGTATCAAGGGTCGTCTCAACAGATTGCCAGCCGCTGGATCTGGGGACATGATTGTAGCTACCGTCAAGAAGGGTAAACCGGAACTCAGGAAAAAGGTGATTATTTCTCTTTACTACACAAATCAATCATTTATTGATTCATCAATTAAGAATAGGAACGTCATTGATTGTTATGTGACTATTTTGTGTGAAATGTCATTTGAAAAATAGTATTTACTTCAAAATTCTTGACGTTTGATATTTTATTTTGCCTGCATCAAATTTAAGTATTACCCTGAATTTTCACATAAGTATCAAGGGCACAAAATCCATCCTATTCATAGCTGTATTACTTACAAATCTTGTAATTTTATGCATGTTTGTCTCAATATTTATCAATTTTAATGAAAAAATTAGTTTTTGTTCAAAATCTCAGTTTTTAGATCAGATATAAAGTAGAATGAATCAAGATTAATACTGACAGTATGTTTTTTACTAAAAATTCAAAGCATTGAAATGTAAATGCAATCTGATAGTGTCTAAAATAAAACAAAGAATATTCATGTTAAAATCGCAATGATGATACACCAATGGTTTCGCTAAATTTCCAACAGAGCTGTTATAAACAGTATGTTGATATCACCTTGGCTGACTGAGCGATTTTATCAAAGATTTATTTATTTAAATTAAATACACAACAGATCACAATCTTGTAAGGCCTATTTATTATAACATTTGATGATCTGTGAAGGTACAGTATTTGATATTTTAGTAAATAAGTATATAATAATGATTTCCTTTGTAAGAAATGTAACTATTATAATTATTCAACTATAAAAAGTGATAAGGCAACTTTTTAGCTCAATAAATTGTCTATTTTTCTATATTTTTATTACATAAAAAAATGTCCGTAAATATTCCAGGTAATGCCAGCAGTAGTGATCAGGCAGCGGAAGCCGTTCCGCAGGAGGGACGGGGTGTTCATATACTTTGAGGACAATGCGGGGGTGATAGTGAACAACAAGGGCGAGATGAAGGGTTCGGCCATTACTGGCCCAGTGGCCAAGGAATGTGCAGACTTGTGGCCCCGTATCGCGTCCAACGCTAGCTCTATTGCTTGAATATACGTTAAGATCTATAAGCTGTTTTATTTTCTGCCTTTATTGTATACAAAAATATGTGTTCTTACGAAAATATATTTAAAAATAGACAATTTTTTGCCTTCACTAAGATTCACGTGTTGTAGAGATCAAAATAGTCGCAAATATAATATTAAATTGTCTATGGTCAGTAACAAGTATAGTCTATGGTCGATAATAACTTTTGAGCTGGTTCATAAACTATACAATGCGGGTGATAGTGAACAACAAGGGCGAGATGAAGGGTTCGGCCATTACTGGCCCAGTGGCCAAGGAGTGCGCAGACTTGTGGCCCCGTATCGCGTCCAACGCTAGTTCTATTGCTTGAATATACGTTAAGATCTACCAAGTGTTTTATTTTCTACCTTTATTGTACATACTTAGAATTAGACAATTAAGGCTAAGGACTCACGAAGCGTTTTACACCCGCGCCCGCCGCGGTTGCGGGCCCGCAGCCTTTGTAGAATACAGATATTTATGTAAAAAATTAAAGCACATTTCACGACGCGTTTTACGCCCGCGGCGTGTGCGATTGTTTGCGGGTCCAGCTGCACCGGCGGTCATCTACTACCGGCGGGCGCGGTTCGCGGTCCCGCAGCCGCGGCGGGTCCATGGCGGTCTGGAGCTCAACTGATCGTTTAACCGCCCGTCTTGCAACCGCTCGTCTTGTGATAATCAAACGCCAAGTTTGCGAGCGATAATCGCAACCGCGACGGCTGTGTAACCGCAAAAAACTCCGGTCTCGTGAGTTTTGAAAATAAAACTCTATTCCGCAACCGCGGCGGGCGCGGGTGTAAAACGCTTCGTGAGTCCTTAGCCTAAAGTCATCCCCACACTGATTCACTGTGTTGTAGAGATGTAAATATAGTATTATGATCTAGCTAAGATGAAAACAGAAACATGCAGTCTATGGTCCGGAATAACTTTGAACTGTTATTTAATATTAGTGTTCATATCCCTACTATAATATAATATTATAAATGCGAAAGTAACTCTTGTCTGTCTGTTACGCTTTCCCGCTTAAACCTCTCAACCGATTTTGATGAAATTTGGCACAGACAATCTAGAAACGCTAAAAAACAACAAGGGCGAAATGAAGGGCTCGGCCATCACCAATTTATCAAATTACAAAAGTTTGTGTGCGGATATTGGTGCAGATTACATGATGAGCAACGATCAACGAACTTTTCCGGGTAAATGCACTTTCAGTGAGCAATACGCCATCGCGTCGATAATGTGCAAGAACGTTACATTAGGTACATAGAAATGCTACACGTATTCAGGAATCTTGCGGTCAAAAACTACTACCACCTAGGTACTGATAAAAAGGAAAATTATTAGGAAATAGGCTACCTACTTCTATTTCTTTCAACCTTATCCGCATACAAATCATCCAATTGCAATGGTATCTCATGAATCGTGAACTCAGTTAGCTGGTTGAAATTTTCAGAGATAAAAATATAAACAACAAATAATACAAAATTAAGGACGCTGTCACAAATCTGCGTTACTCAAATTTAGGTATCTAACGACGTAACTTTGTTCGCGGCAATATCACGCTCACGTAAACATAGCGCATTCCATTTTATAGACCATCTTCATACTTGATATTATTTTTAATTTTTGATATTATGTATTTTTATTGAAATTGATTCCAGAAGATTACTAGGAACTTTAAAAATTCATTTTGTTACTTTTATTAGTAGGTACGATCCTAATAAGTATGTTAGTATATTCAAACAACTTAAAAAAGTGTGACTATTTTACATCATTATTTCATTGAATAATAATCTATGAATTGTATACAATATCAAAGCTTTTTAAGAAATGTAGAATTATTATCATACATATGATGTTACCGGCACTGTATTAAATCCGGCATTGTATACAATTCTTAGTAAATGTATGGTAAATGTATGTTATTCCGAAAAATAGTCGGAATGAAATAAATTATAGGTATTCGTCACATAACACATTACCTAGGATACTCTTAAATCTGAACTTTTCCTACGTAGCAAACACATTTGCAAGTGTGGGTAGTTTTTGGGGTAGCTATTAACCAATATGAGGTCAAAACTAAAATCCAAGATGGCGCCGACGAAAATTTTACATCTTTTCGTCATGGGTGTCATTTTCAAGGTTTTGGAGTAGCTCTTAACAAATATGAGGTCAAAACTAAAATCCAAGATGGCGCCGACGAAAATTTTACATCTTTTCGTCATGGGTGTCATTTTCATGGTTTTTGGGGTAGCTATTAACTAATATGAGGTCAAAACTAAAATCCAAGATGGCGCCGACGAAAATTTGACTTTTTTTCGTGATGGGTGTCATTTTCATGGTTTTTGGGGTAGCTATTAACGAATATGAGGTTAAAACCAAAATCCAAGATGGCGCCGACGAAAATTTGACTTTTATCGTGATGGGTGTCATTTTCATGGTTTTTGGGGTAGCTATTAACGAATATGAGGTTAAAACCAAAATCCAAGATGGCGCCGACGAAAATTTGACATCTTTTCGTCATAGGTGTAATTTTCTTAATAATAAAGAAGTAAACTAAAATAAAATAACAGATTTTCGTCGGCGCCACCTTGGATTTTATTTTTGACCTCATATTGGTTAATAGCTACCCCAAAAACCATGAAAATGACACCCATGACGAAAAGATGTAAAATTTTCGTCGGCGCCATCTTGGATTTTATTTTTGACCTCATATTGGTTAATAGCTACCCCAAAAACCATGAAAATGACACCCATGACGAAAAGATGTAAAATTTTCGTCGGCGCCATCTTGGATTTTATTTTTGACCTCATATTGGTTAAAAGCTACCCCAAAAACCATGAAAATGACACCCATGACGAAAAGATGTAAAATTTTCGTCGGCGCCATCTTGGATTTTATTTTTGACCTCATATTGGTTAATAGCTACCCCAAAAACCATGAAAATGACACCCATGACGAAAAGATGTAAAATTTTCGTCGGCGCCATCTTGGATTTTATTTTTGACCTCATATTGGTTAATAGCTACCCCAAAAACCATGAAAATGACACCCATGACGAAAAGATGTAAAATTTTCGTCGGCGCCATCTTGGATTTTATTTTTGACCTCATATTGGTTAATAGCTACCCCAAAAACCATGAAAATGACACCCATGACGAAAAGATGTAAAATTTTCGTCGACGCCATCTTGGATTTTAGTTTTGACCTCATATTAGTCAATAGCTACCCCAAAAACCATGAAAATGACACCCATGACGAAAAGATGTAAAATTTTCGTCGGCGCCATCTTGGATTTTAGTTTTGACCTCATATTAGTTAATAGCTACCCCAAAAACCATGAAAATGACACCCATGATGAAAAGATGTAAAATTTTCGTCGGCGCCATCTTGGATTTTATTTTTGACCTCATATTGGTTAATAGCTACCCCAAAAACCATGAAAATGACACCCATGACGAAAAGATGGCAAATTTTCGTCGGCGCCATTTTGGATTTAAGTTTTGTCAAATTGCTTTACCCCACCAATCCGTTCAACAACCCATAAAAAAAGAGGATCTCAGTCAACATAATTTTTAAAACATAATTTTAAATTACAAATAACTGGAATATGAAACTTATACAGTTTACTCTTATAAAGTATCAAATATTTCAAATCACGAAAACGACAGTATACGCACAATAATCTTTTTCTAATTCGTTTTTATTTTTGGGACGAGGAGCGATACACCCGTCCTTCCAAGAGCGCTTCTGAGCGCGGTCTGACGACCCGCGAGAGCAAAATGTATGAAGAAATCGACAAGTATTTTTAATTTAGCTTATAATTGAAATAAAATTTTGATTTAGATACAAAAAAATTATCACAATCTATAAAGGACTATATATCCCTCAATAATTTATAGGTAAGAAGATAGATTAGGCTTTTAATTTTCTTAAAAGTGTACCGGTTTAGACCCCATTTTTTTGCATTTTATGCGATCATTGTGCTGGGAAAATCGTATTTCAGTGACAATTTTGTATGACGTCGTACAATTTTTATAAGATGATCGTATAACTGAATATATTATCTTTAAATTAAGATATTACTTTGTTCTCACGTGTAAGTGCTTTGAGTTAAAATTGTACCGTAAAATAGCGGTTTTTGTTAAAAAACTGTTATAGCACCCTTAAGGTTAACCTTTTGACCGCCAGAGCAAAAACGCATCGCCGTGCCCTCCACGCCAAGCTTAGATTATACACCTATAGATGTAACCATGGCGTGGCCGCACTTGAAACAGAAATAGAATTTTGTGGTGTTGCCTAATAAGTTGGCAATTCCCACATATTAGGTAAAAAATATTATGAATCTTACTTGATCGCGAACAGACTTTATAAATACCTGTAAGTACTTCGCAAACTAAAAATTCTGAATTTGCATATTTTAAATGCTAGCTTCAATAATGTAACTCTTATGTCGTAGTCGTACGAAATACTTTAATAAAACCTCCGTAAGGTAGGTAAGGAGAATTGTATGGACATCATTGACACACGACACGTTCAATGATGAAATAAAACCAGTCTATAACATAAACATGTTTATTATTTATTACTATATACATAATGAAATAAGTACAGCTTGGCAAAAAAGAGTAGAAAACCGGAAGTCACTACTGTCCTCTCGTTACCAACACTTTGAATGATTTAATTGTACTCGTTTATTTTTATACAGTAATGAATCATCATCAAAATGAATGGAACAAATTTTTGAATATTTTGTTGGCAGCCAATTTTCTCGTCCAGTGGCATCCAGCTATTTCTTTTTATCAATATTGGATGGAAACCTGAAAAAAGAAGATTTTATTCGCATGTTACGAAAGTTTATCTTTATTGAGTAATAAGTTAAATAAACTACAATAAAGCCCTTAAATCAATGTAACTAAAATTAAAGTTTACGTACAGAAGAATTAATTTCCTCTCAATAAAAATATTATACTACTAGCTTTTACCCGCGACTACATCCGCGTGTTAATCCAGGTAATAAACTACTCATGTGCAAAATATCATTGAAATCCATCCAGACGTTATTGCGTGATTGAGTAACAAACAAACATCCAAACCCTCGAATTTATAATATAAGAAGGATGAGTAACTACCTACCATGATAAGCAAACCCAACAATCATAATCTTTAATTATAATTTATAATCATAATCTTTATTTTCTCTTCACAAAACAAGACCTCGAATCGTATGTATGTACTGACAATAAAGAAATATGATTTATTTGGGTAAATTAAAGTAGCCATTATGGCAACCCTGAACCGTTCATCGTTAATCGTTATTTTATTTTAAGATAGTGAAAACACGTATCACAACTCAATATTCTTGGCATCACATCACTGAATTCATCACAAAACATCATAATCGATGATCATCTGGCGTTGTAATAACGAAAGAAATGATAATTTCGCCTACTTACGTGTGAAATGTTATTCCTTCAATTTTTCGCTCACTCCGGCTTTTACAACCCAAAACACTGCAACCCACCATCGCACGTACACTAAATATTCTGTATTATCCAATTTTTATACGCAATAAACACTGTAAATTCACACAATCACAGAAAAATCCAAAAGACGCCAAGTTTGTTTGTCACAATCTGTTCTTGCCAAACAATAAAACCGGCCATGTCGACAAAGACAAAAACTATATATTCTGTCCTGTTTCTTTGCATGGGTTTGACAATTAACGATCTCGCTCTTTCAAGGAAGGTCATTTTAGTGGTTACATCTATAGGTGTATAATCTAAAGCGTCTTATTCACGGTCAATCCCCGACGTACGTCGGCTCAAGGCCGCGGTGCTGGATGTATCCTACTGACGATCGTGCGCGCATCAAGCATGGCTAGGGTTGCCAACTTTTATTTGAAGAAATAGAGTATATCTGATTTTAAAGGAGGTAAATAAAGAGTAAATAAATATTTTTAAAAATGTATTTTTTTGTACTTTTTGCAGTAACTAAGAATTTTTCATTATTTTTAAATGAATTATATGAATCCAAACATTTCAAATCTAAATTTATATATTTCAAGAGCTCATTTTTAATTAATTTTTAATGAAACTCGGTTTCTCTCTTCCCGCCACTTCACATTCATGACCGAAAAGACTCTTTCAGTAAATGCTATAGTGGCGGGAACAGAGAGTATATAGCTAATCATTTTTTTTAAACAAACAAATTCGTCAAGATATTTTTTTTAAATAAATTGCCATTTTTCTGCAGTGGACTTTTGCATAAAATCTGTGTTATTCAACAATTCGCCTTGGAGTTCTTTTAAAATAATAACTTCTGAATATAAACTGTCCATGTGTACAAGGTTGATCCAAAAGTAATGATAATTGGGATTTCCTGTGTACATAAAAATCAAAAATAACCGTTTCTTGCTTGCTCATGTACTCACTAAGTTATCACAAAAAAATCATATCAATAGGCCACGTTTCCAAGTATTTACATTAATTTCTGTTGGCAACACTAATCTGCTGTACGTCCGCGCTATTCACTGTCCATCTGCACGACGTTCGCGGTGGTGGGGGTGCTTGCTGGATGAAAAGTTGGTCGTGCACATCCAGCAAGATAATAATAATAATTATTGACGTACGTCAACGCTATTCACTGTCGTTTTGCGTCGTGCATCGTGTATGACCTTGGCGGGACGTACGTCAAGATGGACCGTAAATAAGACGCTTAAGACGCCAAGCCACAAATTCAATGAGATAACCTTGAAAATAGTAGGGATTCCAAAATGTTATCGATAAACATAATAATTCACGTCTGAATATTTGAATAAACAGCTTATAACACAAAAATAATATTTATTTAACCTCATCTCCTACTGTAAAAACTTAAGACCACATTAAATAGCAACTATCAACAAAAAAAACAACCTTTTGAGATACAAAAATACATATAAAATTGCAGCAAGTTACAGCACTATTCTCTATCAGTTACGCCCCATTGGCATGTATACATGCCAATGGCGCGGGCAACCATCCTTTTTTTTATAATCTCTCGCTTCTGATTAGGGATGTGTAGCTGTATATTATTATAACTTATCGAGTTTATTTATTAAGTTTATATGAACTATAGGTATTATTGTGGAGTGTTTATTTGTAAATATCAAAACAACTATTACCTTTAAATAAAGGGAATTGCATTATGAGCTATTACGCACTGTCGACCAGTCGCCAGGACTTACTCCTGGACGACAGTGCGCAAGCCCCTATTTAAACTATAGTAAGTCACAGTCGCCGGCGACTTGTCGACAGTGCGTAATAGCTCTAAAACTACATATTTATTTTCCAATCATTTAGTTTAATACTTGAGTTATTACAAATACTAATTATATGTAGGTTACCATATTTTGATATGACATGCGACAATTTGTATCATAAGAATATTCTTAGTCCGGGATACATCGCCCATTTTTGCAAGTGATTACTATCAAGCTAATTTTTCGTGAGTAGCTTTATTTTGATGAGATGCCCAATAATTTCATGTACGAAACTCTCGATTGTGGTAGCTTACAGAGGTAACAAGGATAAAAATTTTTGATTTGACGGTTCTCAAATATTTATTACGCAATTTGTAGGACAATATGTCTGTTGAATTATATAAGTATTAAATAAGTGAAAATAAAAAAATCAGCTAGTTAGTAATCATTTATGATGACTTCGTTATCGATACACATTGGAAAGGGGGACTCTATGATCAAACCATAGATTTTGTAGGACAAATATTTTTTCGAATAATTTAGATAATTATTATCTTGAGATTGAACAAAAAAAAACATTCAGTTAGTAATTAATATTTGAGAACCATCAAATCAAAATATTTTATCCTTGTTTCCTCTGGTAGCTACCACAATCGAGAGTTTTGTACATGAAATTATTGGGCATCTCATCAAAATAAAGCTACTCACGAAAAATTAGCTTGATAGTAATCACTTGCAAAAATGGGCGATGTATCCCGGACTATCTAATTAAGGCACTCACACTCTCGGCAATACTCGATAAAATATTTTTACAACTTTCCGCACTTAACAACACGGCACGCGCTTACGACGTCACCAGTCCGACATCTATTCATGTCAATGGCGCAGAAGGGATTGCATATCGATACTGTGCTAGGGATGCGCATGATTGGCGAAAAGGAAAATATTCAAATCAACAATATCCACAATATAGACAATATGGTATTATACCAAAGAATGTAGTATTTACCTTTTTTCTCAGTGACTAAGCTTATATATTTTTTTTGTAGTTATTACAAAAATTAAGCGAATTAGAGTAATTTCGCTGAAATTTTAATGAAGTTACTTGAATATTACACTACATCACTAGTAGGCACGTATACATGTCATTGGCGCGAGAGAACATGCTTTTTTAGCCATTAATTAAGTTATTTTTTGTCATCAAATATTTGAATAACTACTTGGCAATTTTGTTTACTGTGTACAATTATGTAATAACTGGGGATTCAGTTCATAAACTGTATAAATAAAACACGTAAAAGTAAAGGTTTAATATGTTTATTTTGTATTTATCTATGATCTGTTTCTTGGCATGTATAGGTGTCGTTGGCGCACAGGGCACGATTGCGCATGACATCTATAGATGTCATTGGCGTTCAAAAGGTTAAGCAATAGTTGGCGCAGTTATAAATTGGATGGGTGAGCATTTTTTTTCAAAACGTACGGACCACATAATATACTGCAGAGTGCGGCTGGCGTTTTGTTTAATTTTATATCAGTACCACCAGATTTCAAGCGAGTAGCGTGTTGTTGCTTTGATTTGTTCGCGCTCTGCAAGTCGAGACTGAATAAAATCCGAATTCGGTTTAAACGCTGCGCGGTGCGTGCACAACCAATAGTATATATTGTGCTATTACAGAGGACACAAAAAAATCGAGCGATTACAAACCGCAACAAAATGTAGCAAGATACGATTTTAAAATCAGTCACTGAAAAAGGCGCAAATAGGTGCGCTTGCATACTTAGCTACCTGTGCTTATGTACTAAAATTTAGTAACTAAATTATTTGGCGGGTACAGAACTACGATGTGTCGCGTGTCTGACTCGAAGTTGCTGATTTTATTCATTCACATTAGACTATTTCTCATACCATAAAAATTATAAGGTTTAAAGAAAAACACATAGACGGTCAAAATTTTTATTTAAATATAAAACACATACTCTTGGAATATAAATATACTGTTACACTAGAACTATCGTCGCTTCTTGTGCCCCTTTGTCGGGCCTTTAACGAAGCACCAGTCCACTGAAATTGATTGTCCCAAGATGTCAGCCCCGTCTAGGGCTTCGCGTGCACTCTGAAAAAATTAATAGGTTAATTTTTATCCATACTATAATATTATAAATGCGAAAGTAACTCTGTCTGTCTGTCTGTTACTCAATCACGCCTAAACTACTGAACCAATTTTCATGAAATTTGGTATGGAGATATTTTGATACCCGAGAAAGGACATAGGCTACTTTTTATCCCGGGAAAATGACGCAATCCCGGAAATCCCACGGGAACGGGAACTATGCGGGTTTTTCTTTGAATGCGCGGGTGAAGCCGCGGGCGGAAACCTAGTAGCTTAATAAATTAATTGATTACCCATTGAAATTAGACGTTTATAAAAAGAAGGCTACATCATTCTATAGTCTTCTACAGACACAAAAATCATACCCTAAAATGCTCCGTCGCGACGTAAATCCTATTCTACTAATATTATAAATACGAAAGTTTGTGAGAATGGATGTATGTTTCTTACTTTTTCACGCAAATACTACTGACCGATTACAATGAAATTTAGCACACATATAGAGGGTAACTTGAATTAGAACATAGAATAGGTTTTATCCCGGAAATCCCACGGGAACGAAACTATGTGGGTTTTTCTTTAAACTAGGGCAGAAAGCTAGTTAGAAATATTTTTTTAAATATCTTATACTTACAGCTGCTTGTTTGTATGTTTCATATTCAACTAGCGCATATCCTTTTAGGAAACCGGTACGACGATCCAGATTTAAGTGTATGTTTTTGATCTCTCCAAATTCTGAGAATTGATTCTGTCAACAAAAAAGTGCTTGTGTTAAAATATTATAAGTTATAACTATCAAACTAAACAATGTTTACCAAGTATGTTTAGAATGCAGGTGGAACATTCTACTACAATTTGAACCTTACAACCCATGAAGAAAATTCTTACATTGACCTAATATAAACTATCTGTCTCAAGAACAATGCTTCCTTTTTACAAGGGGCAGATCTCATTGCTACTGTGTATACAAGACACATTATATTAAAGCGCGTCACACACGGTGAAGATACTATAATATTTTACGTTAAGATTCTCTAATTTTGTATCAGACCCAAAATTTTGTGTCAGTGTTTCGGGAATCGGGTCATTTGTAACAGGGGTCTTAGTACGCAATGACAAAAAGAAAAATGGTGGTCAGAACGCTGATACCGGATACCCTAAGATACTGTAATATTTTATATTTAGAGAATCTTAACATAAAATATTATAGTATCTTCGCCATGTGTGACGCGCTTTATGAGGGAATATATTTGTAAATATGAGTGTACTAAAATAAATTATTACCTGAATATCTTCCTCCTGAGCTTCTTCATGTACATTACTGACAAACAAAATCCAGCCTTCCACTGATCTCTGTGGTCCTGGTGTGTTACCGTCGCCTTCTGGGGCTAAACTGTCGTATCTGTGAAAGAAAAAAGTAATACAATGAATATAATAATAATAGTTAAAAAAACTAAAAATCACGCTTTTTATAGAAAACCAAACTAAAAAATAGAAAATTTTATCAAATTAGTGTATTGTCATCGGTCCTCAATAAATCTACAAAGTTTGAACAAAATCTGGCCGTTTAAAGTGGGTCAAAATCGCGCCCAAAGCAGTCGGTTACAAACAAACATACAGGTGAAGCTAATATAAAGCGTGTAAAAAGACAAAATTTTCATATTAAATGGTGGAAATTAGAATAGAATGGAACGGAATGTTGGTATTCTGCAAAATATTACTTGATTACTACATTTTAACACCTAAATTCTTTACAAATCATAAAAGACTACTTCGTTTATTTATATTGAACAAAATAGAGATACATAGTTCAAAAGAATTTTGAATAAGATTAACTCATTAAATTATTGTATTGTTTCATTAGAATAGAAAGATTGAATGAAATCTGCCCATTTCAAGTGGGTTAAAATCCAGTCTAAAAGAGTTGACCTACCACATACTGATACAGCTAAAGCAAATAAAAGTGTGATTAATAACTCAGGCCCCGGAACCACAGACACAATAGAAAATCTATTGTGTCATATAGTATTGTATACAGAAATTAAAAGATAATGTTATTAAAAAAATAGTAAATTCTTTCGTACCTTCCTCTATTACCCCTCTCAGCTTGTCCACCACCTTCAGATCCGAAACCACGACCTTTACGTTTTCGCGCCTTTTCCTTCAGACGAGCGATTCCCTCTAAAAGCACAGATAAAAGTAGGGATGTAACGATACATGATTTTGCCGATACGATACCGATACCGATATTTGTAGTAATGTATCGGCGATACCGATACCGATACCGATATCGAGGGCTTGGTAGAAAAATAAATAGTGAATTATGCATAAAAAGTTACCAACATTTAACAGAGACTCAACTGTTAATCGTATTCTTTTAAATAAAAATGCCAAATCAAAAAACAACAAAACCATTTATTTTAGTATTATTATTTTACAAAGTCAGTTAAACTTTAAGTAATACAATCAGTACCTAATAAAAGTTTACTATTGGTAGAGTTTTTTCAGAAAACAAAGTGCGCACGCGCGGGCGGCCTCCCGCATCGTTCATTGGGCGCAGTTTTTTGAATTGTTCGATATCGGTATCGGTTGTTTTATTATCGGCGATACCGATATATCGGCTTGCCGATTATATCGGCCGATATATCGGTATCGGTATCGTTACATCCCTAGATAGAAGTATTAATTATCTACATAAATCACTGAAATTCATTTTTCATAAACATTTGAAACCAGAACACAATATTAGAAAGCGTAAAATGATTCAGTGTTTGAATTAATGCTATTATTGTTATGTTGTTTTATAGATTTAGTAAAGTTTCACTTTGTGTGATATTGATATACCTATATATTCTGAATTAAATTTTTAAGCTATTGGTTTATTTTTATGCGTACAATTAGGGACGCGGAACCGATTAAACATAACCTATACTGTATTCTGTTTTGTTTAACTTGGTTAATTTATCTATATGTTGTAAGATGTATATTAAAACAATATAATACATAATAAATACACTAAATATAGCGATAAACGATGTAAGATCATGCAAATATACGATAAATAAACTTACGCTCTCCATCTTCGTCAACTTCAAATTCCTCTGAATTTTCAATATCCAACACATCTGCCATTATAGTTAATAAATTTGTTCAATATAATTAACTTAAATATACTAAATTATAACTAATTAATCGTTTTTAACACGTAAACCTTAAACTTTAACAAAATTTTTGTTTTACGAGATCGGAGCGTGTCAAACTGTCAAAGCGCAAACGCCAAACAAACCAAACCAAAATGTTTGTCTTTTAACTATAGATTAAAAATCATAGAGTTCATTAAAAAAATATCATCACATAACGAAATACTACATATTTTAATCTTGTTTTAAATTTAATTTTTTCATGAGGAGCAAGTTATGATGAGAATTATTTGTAGATAATCGAAGAAATTATTTAATATTTTCCAAGAACAATAATATTTATTAATGAAATCCTCTTTATATAAAGAAGGTAAATAAGAAGAATGTTGATCATGACAACAGTGAAATTATTAGCATAACGTCATGTGGTGATTTCGAGGGAATTTTAAAATTAATCAAGTAGAAATAATTTCGGATTTTCGTAACAAAATTAATAATGAGCGTTTACAACATGTGGGATAAAGATATTAAAGAACCCAGATTAAAATCTACATTATCACCTGAATGGATATTTCAATCACCAATTGCAACACCCCGTTCTTCTTCACCTGCAAGTAGAGTGGGAGAAGCAATATTTAATAAATACAATGAATTAATACATTCTAAATCAAATATTACAAATGACGCTAAACAGGCGGAGCCCATAGAAAGGCCATTTGATTTTGACGACGAAGAATTTGCTTTTGGTATAAATCTTCTGAACAAAAATGTAGCTTGTGTTGGAGATAATATTACAAAGTTGATACAAATGGGTAAGTTTAATACCTCATACATTTAGTAATACGACAATGTATTGTGTATTATTGATTTACTAGCGGTCCGCCCCGGCTTCGCCCGTGGTACATATTTATGTTTTCTCTACATAAGAACCATCCTCGTACTTCAAGGAATATAATAAAAAGCTCTCGGGGACTGCCACGGTAAAGCTATTGCATAGCATGTCTACAAGCCACACCTCCGTGCCTGTCGGAGTGGGGAGCGTGAGGTGTTTTCGTTACGGAATTTCTGGATTCGGTCCCCGCGCTCAAGGCCCGCGATAGAAGCTATGCAATAGCTTAAAAAAAGATATAGAAGATAGTTTGTTCTAACAGCAAAGAACAAGCCCTTTCCGTACTTAGAGTATAGATAGTATCTATACAGGGTGTCCCACTGTTGGTATACTAAGCTCAAAGGAGGTTATAGTTTTGCATACGCTGAGTACGTAAAAAATAATTAAAAAATTCCAGATGCATTTTTTTTTCAAATAGATGAATTCTTAAAACTCTATGTGTACACCCATAACAAGCGAGCCGCCCAACTTTGCCACCAGCACGTGAGCTATCGTTTAAGATTATGTTTTCATAGATAAAATGCTCATATTAGAGAAGCGGTATATGCCGGCTGCGCGAAGCTAGAGAAGAAAACATGGATTTTCAGGAAAAATTTAGCAAAAAATTTTGGAAAATTTTTTTTTTAAAGTATTTTTTACGTGATCAGTGTATGCAAAACTACAAGTTCCTTCGCGCTTAGTATACCAAGAGCGGGACACCCTGTAGAGTGCGAACAACCAAGTGGGAACAGTAGGCACAGGTGGGAACAACACGACATTCCCGCCGCGCGCGCTCGCAGTCGTGGTTGAGTGCTGACGAAGTGCGTTGCTCTGGAATTTTATTCATATTTACGAATAAACATGCTGAAATGTGCAGTGCTATCTTGCAAAAACGATACTAGAAAAATCACAAAATTGAAATCCAGTATCACATTTCATCGGTAAGTCGATTGTTATAATTATTTTTATGAAAATAAATCTAGCATCGCGGGGGTGAAGGGAAAGTGGGAGGGGACCCGCGCAGGCTCGCTCGCGCAACTCACGTGATCGTAGTGATGTGACTTGACTAACGCTGTACTCGATAGTTTACTAGAAGAACTATATTTTAACTTATTATTTATTTTACTTTAAAATTAAAACTCTTCTAGAAATGTATTATAAATAATTTTGTGGTGTATTTGGTATGATACAATTTCTAATATTATGAATGCGAATGTATTATAGTGTAAATGAAAAGTATGTAACTAATGTTACGATATATGGACTGCTAAATTGATTTTGAAGATTTTGGTAGGTATAGAATGGATATACATAATTAAATAAAAAATTATTAATATTATTTATTAGTTATTTCATTTTAAATTATTAATTATTTCTCATTTTAAAACATTATTATTATTGTTCTATTTATTATTGAAAAAATAGCACTAAACCCGATCTTTTATTTTATTAATTTTAATATTTAAGAAGTGCATACGTTTTTCTGATATTCCAATTACTTAAACATATTTTTTTAAAGTACTTATAATTAATACAAAAAAATATTCAAATGGAATAGACACACTTTATTCACTTGGTAAACAAATTTAAAATAACATATTTATACTTTATTCATACATTTCTCCTTTAATAACATATTGAACATAAAATTTACATATGATACATATTTATTTACATAACTTATCGATAGCTCATCACGCAATTGATATCTATCCATCCCTATTTGTCACACACACATCTATATAGTATCTATAGCTCATCTGCCTACGATGTGCACAAAGCAATTTGTGCAATACACGCGCTCTATACTATAATATCTATACTCTAAAGTTTCCGTAGGATTTGTTTTTTTATATAGGTAGCTAAACTTATTTACATATTTAAATGGCAATAATTGTAAAAACAATATCAATTATCAATGTCATATTTTGACTTTTGTCTTTGATTTCCGAACTGTCATTTGTCAATTCTATAATATCGACATAACGGGATGTGTTTCTTGTTTTGATTATTTGGATTTTTATTTCTATAAAATATTTTAAACAGGAAAAAGTGGTTTATTTATTATATGGTAAAATTGAAATGCCAGAAATGTCTCTTAAAGATACAATTATTACATCCATGAGTGGTAAGTTCTTTACGGTTTCATATTTACATAGAGCCGCGAGGTTACATAATTTTTGTTTTCACCTAATTTCTCTTTTGTTTGACACATTTATTTAATTTTAGACGCGGTCTGATCTACTTTTTCAGTTCGTCTTCTGTTACATCATTTTTTGGCCAGTAAAGCCAGCGAT
This sequence comes from Colias eurytheme, assembly GCF_061535395.1. NCBI lineage: Eukaryota > Metazoa > Arthropoda > Insecta > Lepidoptera > Pieridae > Colias > Colias eurytheme. Next base: position 4,438,111 of record NC_143007.1, on the reverse strand, counting down.
ATTCTTTAAAAATGCCTCTTGATGATTTCGTATTTGGTATAGTTTGAGTGTTTTATAAAATCGTTGTTTGGCGTTACGAATTGGTTTGAGTTGTTACTTACTAATATAAAAAAAAGGTTTATTTTTTGGGATTTTTATTTTGTTACTGTTTTTACTGTATTTATTTTTACATAACCTCACTTTGGACGTGAGTCTAAATTGATTTACCTATTTAAAAAAATATTAAATGCTAGTCATTATTTAGTTGATTTTGTAGGCTATGTTGCATGAGGATGTAATTTAAGCATGAAATTGTATAGAATAAAATAAATTCATATAGAATGTCATAATGAGTTTTCATAGATAAATATGTTATATGTTTTACAACACAGACCAACATTTTCATATCAAAATATTAAGAATAAATTAACACATTCAAATATCCATTTTGAATAGCTATGCCATAAAATTTTACACAAGTATAAACTATCATTTCACTACAATTTGTGTTCTTTTTAAATTATTGATTATACTTATGATGTGTGTGTAAGTTAATGTAACACAACATATTTTGGCAGTTACTGTTGCCAATTACTGTATTTGTCCCAGGGCTCTGACTCATGCACTGTATCCCAAAACAAACTCTATTAGTCATCATATTTGTAAATTTTTTGTGTCTTACTATTAATAAAATAAGAATGGTAGATAATATAAAATTTAATAAGATACACACTTACATATTATTCTGATACACACATACATAATATTAAAGGTGCTATTTTATTTTAATAATAAACTGAAATAGTAATAAGCTAAAAAATACATTCTCCAAAACATAAATTCAAATTAAAACAAAAATTAAAACCCCCTTCTTTATTGACGGTGGTTAATAATTAAAAAAAACGTTACAGCACAAGAGCCATGGCCGGACAACGTCAAGCTATTCCAGCCATATGAAGTGGAACAAATACTTCTACCAGACAATGCTAGCTGTCTAGCGGTACAAGCTTTCTTAAAGGTGAGTTGGAGTTTTATTATATTAGTAGTTATTTGTTCCAACTAAGGCAGCTAGAGCGGTTAACGGCTGAGCGACGTACACAGACTGCTCGAGCTGTCGCTACCAACCGCGCAGTTGACGGCTTGAAGCCACTGCGACTACGACTTTGAATGAATGACTATAGTATATCGAGTGGTCGCGGCTTCAAGCAGTCGGTCTCAACTGCTCGCTCAAAGAATAGGATTAATTCAGTACCATTTAGTGACGTCATAGCTGTACCCGGCGGTATTACCACATTGCTCTTCACCTGAGCATGATGATATTAAATCAAGTGTCCTCTAGTGGGGTAATCTCCGAAAATCAAACCGGACTATAGACTCGATTATACGCACATGTTAGCCACTGTACAACGGCATCATAGATAATATACATATTTTTTCAGATGTGCAACCTACCATTCGAAGTAGAAATGCGTTGGAACGCTGAATTCATGTCGCCCTCTGGCCGAGTGCCGTTTATCAAGTGTGGTGCGTTTGTGGTCTCCGAGTTGGAACCGATTGTACAGTTTGCTGCGAACAAAGGGGTCTCGTTGTGCAGTAAACTGAGTACTGAGGAGCGGGCCGAGATGAGGGCGTATATGAGCTTGATCACTAATGTGCTGGTTAATGCTGAGGTTAGTTTAATGTGTGATTACAGATTTATGGCCGGTTTTATAGGTTGTTTTGGTTACTTTGTGTTAGTTAGACTGACAAATAATGTATGAAATAAGGCAAAAAGTAAACATTTTTACAGTTATTTGTTAAAAAATATCAACTTTTACCTCTTTTTGACATTATTTTAAAAAAATGGGTGGTAAAATTTTATTAAGTAAACATATTTTTTACTAGTAGAGGACTTAGCAACATAACATCATAACCCCTAAACATATCAATAAATGCTTAATAAGTAATGGTTAAAAATAAACATATTTTTGATTTATCATAATATAAAATCACAAAGTTAAATATAAATCGGAAACTGTTAACTTTCGGATATACATATAGGGGGTTAAATTTGCTGCATTTGAGCTCCCCGACCTATTCTTGACGGGAATACGTCCAGTTACAAGTAACCCTGTATTTATTACTATGAAATTAATAATAATTACTATTGTTATGAAACAAATAAACTATTTTTATTAATTTATTTTATATTTATTACAATTTCAGCTCTACATATCATGGGTAGACCAAGACACATACAACACGGTGACTCGCATACGCAACTCGTCCGTGTACCCGTGGCCACTCGGTTGGATTCAAACGAGGTCCAAACGAAACAGTGTAGTGAAGCGATTGAGAGCGTTGCATTGGTATGATAAAACGTTGGAACAGGTTTTGGCTGATGTGAGTATGGTGAAATTGATGGAAATTATACTGTTAATAATTTTCTATTTATTTTTGAAATCTACGGTTAAGGGCCGATTTTTCAATGCTTGGATAAAACTTTTCCGTCCAATAAAGTATTACACGATAATATTAAAATGTCACGTAAACTGTCAAATACGGGAAATTAGAATACATTTTAAAATGGTAGTTTTATACATTATTCGACGAATAAGTTTTATCCAAGCATTGAAAAATCGGCCCTAAATCCAACCTAATCTAAAAAAATATATAAACTAAAAAATAAAACAAGTTAAATCTAATCTATGGTTAGTAGCTGTTGGTTTTTTTTTAGTTAATACGGACAAAAAATAACAGATCATGTTACTTGGTAAATATGCTTACAAACGGTTAAAAGATTTTAAAAGTGATTCAAAAGTTTTTGAGGAAATTCATTGCAAAGATATCTTTTTTAGATAGAATAACTATAAAATCGAAATAGACAAGCACAATTTGTAAAAAATACGACTATAATTTAGAAAATACAAGATCTCTATTTAAAACTAGCCGCCCGTGGTACATGTTTATGTTTTCTCTACATAAGAACCATCCTCGTACTTCAAGGAATAAAATAAAAAAAGAATTATCGAAATCGGTTCAGCCATTCTCGAGTTATGCGCTTACCAACACATTTTGCGATTCATTTTTATATATAAGATAATACATTTCACATTAGATACACATTTTGTCAAATATATATCGGCGGCTGGATTTTAAAACTATGTGGGCTGGTTACATCCTCTATATTGGGCACCTTGGGTAACTTCGAGCATCAAAAGACGTAAACGGAATCTAACACTGACAATAATAACTGAAATCACTTATGAACTGAAATGAATACTTTGTATAGCGAATCTAAACTCAAACTAATATAGAAACTGATATAGACTCGAACAGACAAGTCCGCTCGGCACGAGCTCCAATACTTGAATGCCCGTCCGCTACCACGGCCAAGTGCACTTCGTGAGTCATGCACTTGCGTTCGGTAATATCAGGGGGGGGGATCTCCGACATATAAATAAATTTCTACGACTTATTAATTACAGTAATACATATTTATTAATTCCAGGTGGAACAATGCTGCAATTCGCTTAGTCAAAGGTTGGGTGACAAGGATTACTTCTTTGGAACGTGAGTAGACTTTTTTTACAATAATACTAGGCTATGCCGTTTGGATTCACCTGCGGGCAAAATCAAGTATTTCTATTGCTCATGTGCTATACTGTATAACCTATATTACCGTAAAGTGTCATCAAAATCTGTCCAACAGTTTTATCGTGAAAGATATATGTACTTAAATATTTCACGAATAACATTATCTTTTGAAAAAAACCGCATCAAAATCGGTTGCGTTGTTTTAAAGAATTAAGCATACATGAGGACAGATAACTGGAAATGACTTTTTGAAGTAAAACTTCTTTAGACGCGTCATGTCAATACCGTCACGTCATGTAGTAAGGCGACGATTTAGGTATCTTTGAATCTTGCCAAAGAAGTTTCACTTCTGACACGTGTGCTCGGCACACGCTCTTTTTTATACTATGTAGTGATTATAAGAATAATTAAACTATTGGTATTCCCTTTTCCTATTACTTCCCTTCCTTTTCCCTATAGACCTACTCCATTAGATGCTCTAGTATATGGACATATAAGAGCGTTATTATCTGCGAACGGTCCGAAAGCTACACTTATGATAAAATCCATCACAAGTTGTCTATTGCGTCACGTGAGACGGATGACCAATTTGACTATGATGAAATTGACGGTGCGTTTTTGGTAGTTAGATTTTTACAAGCGGTATAATATGATAATTTTTTTTGTCAGTCAGAAGTAGGTACTTATAATGTACTTATCACATGAAAAGTTATTTTTTTGCTTTTTGTTCGAAATGTGTTTTATTAAAATAACTATAAATAAATAAAGTAAAATTCTCTTTATTCTGAATTTCCGTTCTTAATAAGTAGGTGTAGAAATTGAAGACTTAGAAAACTAGATATACGTAGAAGATATTTTTGAAAAAAAAATGTTTTTTTTCTTGTTGAAAAGTTTAAGAAATCTCGAACAAATACTACGTACTGAGTGATAGTGAATATGTATTTTTTTCACACTAATAAATAACCCACACAGCCACAAGAAGAATATCTAGTCACACAGGGTTGCCAGCTATCCTCAAGACGGGTTTCCCCCGAACGAGTCGTGTCTCGTACTAAACGATCCAAAATGTGCATACGCAGTATAAGCAAGGATAGCGTTGTGTACAATAAGGACGTTTTTGGTTAATATTTTAGTATTTTTGATATTTTTTTTAGTAGGATATGAGGGTAGTTGGTTAGATTATGGTTAGTTTGTAGCTTTTTTTAATAAGGGGTAAATATGTTTGTAATATCGGTTGCAATAATGATTTCAAAAATAAAATTACGTAGTTTGTACGCATTTTTGGCCTTTTTTATAGTGCGTAAATGAGTGTAGTTTTGGTGTGAATATTCGGTGATATAAGATGGTGATTTTTAGACTTAGTAAATCAGTAAGTAATTGGTTAAAATAATGTAGTAATTTAACTATCTAACTTATTTAGTCATCTTTAGCATACATGTATCTATAAATATTAAGATTTATCTTAACATACATTTAATTCAGGTTTTAAACCGTTCGCCTCTAAACAAGTGATCATAATGACGTCTAAAGAAGGTAACATTATATGCGAATATGACGGTCAAAATAATTATAACGAGCTAAAAGAGTCGCACAGTTTCATAACGGATATACTATACGAAGTCATAGATAATATAGACGAGATTGTCTATGAGAAGGACATAAACAACTTCGAGTTCATCCCTTGTCCGACCATAGATAAGAGTTACATACGTGTCAACGAGTTTCTAGATACCATAGATGAGAATAGTGTATCTGTGGCCACTACTGAAGATGTGATACAGATTATAGAGGACGATAGCGATGGTTTGGTCACAGATAAACATTTGGCGTCGGAAGTTATGAATGTTGGTGATAATAATGTATCTAGGTAATATTTGTAATATGTTAGATTTAAAAGTTTTCTTTAACACGTTTTGTGTATGTAGTTTGTGAGCATATATCTGGTGAAAAGATTTTTTCAGTAGTATAAAAATTCAACAGAAAACACAGCTTTGAAAAGCTATCGATTTAAATGAAACAATTACCATATTTTTATGCCTTAAAACGAAGTACTAGCTTTACAGTACATAACAGTATTTTTTTTTAATTAGATTTTTTTTTATCAGCTGGCCAACTGTAACAATAGATAATGAAAGCGGAAGTAAAACTAAAAGCAATTCAAGTATTGAAAATAAAACGTCTGTGAAGTCAAGTGTGTCTCGATTGGAATTTTCTAGAGGTTTTTACTTTTTTTTTGTATTTATGATTGACCTCTAATGCTCGGTCTATATTTTTAATTTAATTTTTGTTTCAAATAAAAAAGTATATAGTATTTTTAACTGGCAACATTATAGGGGTGATAACTTCATAATTACATATTTTGTAATATTCAATTGAACTTGGATATTTATAATTCCTGTTGGAATCATAATAATTAATAGGTATTTCCCATAAATATAAAAATTGGTCCAAACTACTGAACATTTCGATTAAATTATACTTTATCTAATTTAGAAAACGGAATAAAATAAAATCACCTTTCAGGGTCTGATTCTACATTAAAAATGGACGCTAGCGATGAAATGAGTGTTGCCAGCTTCTTGAAGTCGCTAAAACAAGACAATGCTGGTTTCTTTAGTCCACTCCTTGTTGCTGATATTGATTAATTTATTTTTATTGCCTGTTATTTAGTATTCGGTCTGACAAGGTATTTTGGCGGTCTTAAAAGCCTCATATTATAAAAAGAAGCCATTTGTCGCGTCTTTTATCGATTTATGCAATAAACTGTATAATTTGGGGACGATAATATAACCAAAGACAGAGCAGGCAATATTAGTTGTCGTGAAATATTATTTTTTTGTTTCAGTCTTATATATGTTATGCTACTTACTACTGTATATTATTTTTTTACGCTAAAATATCTTTGTCACGTTGTTTACCACTTATAAACATTGCAAGTGTTAATTGTGATAGAAATTAATTTAACTTAGTATGTTCTGATAAAATTCATGTTGGTTTAATTAAAAATTGCTTTTCGTAATTGTTTTTGTTTGATATTATTTATACGATTACTGAGGGATATTGAATAGATAAGGTGAGAAGCGATTTGTCTAGTATTTTACTTAAACGTTGCTTTGGTTTCATTAATGTCGAGTATATAGATATGTATATACAAAAACTAGTGGTCCGCCCCGGCTTCGCCCGTGGTACATATTTCGCAATTAAAGGTAACCTATGTCCTTTCTCAGGTATCAAAATATCTACATACCAAATTTCATGCAAATTGGTTCAGTAGTTTAGGCGTGATCGAGTAACAGACAGACAGAGTTACTTTCGCATTATATTAGTATGGATAGCTTAAAAATACGATCTTCATCATTTAATATGTCAATTTATAACGAGTAGGCATTTATATACTATCTAAGTTAATTAATTTAAACTAGACACGTGGTATTTTCACACTATTATTTATTTACTGTTTTATATGTACCTTAGCACTTACATAGCTAATATAGTTTAGATATTATGTTTTACATAGGTTGTATCAATCAATAGTCTGTGTAAAATAAATTTAATCGTATTATCATGGTAGTTATATTATTTAGCTAAGATAGTTTGTAATTAGATTATCCGTTTAAGATATTTCTTTTAATATTATTTTTCTCTTTCCAGACCGACGGAGCTAGATGCATTAGTGTTCGGGCACGTATTCACAATAATAACAACGCGCCTGCCGTGTAGGAAACTAGCGGAGACCGTCCGAAGGCACGAGAGCCTCGTCGCGTTGGCCAAACGCATAGACGAGCAGTACTTCAAGCGCGCATAGCGTGAGGTTTTCAAGGACATCTCTATAGCTTTTCAGAGTCCTTGAATCCCTGTCATTTCCCAATATAGTATCGTCTTACTGGACCTTTATTGTCTATGCGCGTGTGGTTTGTTGTCTGTGGTCGTCAGTGTCAAACGTCAGTTACGTCAAAGTTGAAGTTGAATTTGGCGGTTTTTCGGATGTTTATTTTGTTGTGTTTTTGAATCGAGTTGTAATTGTTTGCGAGTTTATTGTTTGTGATATGTAATTGATGATAAACTTACAAAAATGTATATTTGGAATGATTGGTTGGAGTGTAGCCTTGGGGGCGCTATGGAAAAAATACAGACGAAATTTTGAAATTTTTTTTTAGTCAGTATAACATCTATTTTTTATGGTTTTATCGGCAAGAATAGCCTAAAATAAACCCTTTTTATTCTTTGTATTTTTTCTCTAAGGTGGATAGTTTTCGAGATAATCCAGTTATAATATACTCATTTACAATGGGATCTGGACTTAGACGAAATTTAGAAATTTTTTTAGTCTATATAATACCTAATTTTTATGGTTTAATCGGCAAGAATAGCCTAAAATAAACCCTTTTTATTCTTTGTATTTTTTCTCTAAGGTTGATAGTTGACTGAAAATCTGAATAAAAAATGTTCTACAGTAAGTTTCTCGAAAACTATCAACCTTAGAGAAAAAATACAAAGAATAAAAAGGGTTTATTTTAGGCTATTCTTGCCGATAAAACCATAAAAAATAGATGTTACTTTAGCGCCCCCAAGGGTACACCCTGACCGAATGATTTGTATGCGAGTGTAGTATTAATTTTGACATAGGTATTTTTTGTTAATGCAATGTTTTCATGATGTATGTGTGGTATAAAGTAATTCTTAGTAGATTCCCATTTTCCTATCTTAAATAACTATTGGCTTATATAAAAATACTTCTCTTAATGTAAGTGCTGTAGTAATGCGCACATTTGTTATATAAAATTGTTAAAAAAGATTGATATTTTAGTTGATCATAAAATTTAGTAATTAATGCCTAACTATGAAAACTTTCGTTAAAATTAAGAAATTAATTAGAAAAACTTCTTACAAATGCATTAACTTGTTATATACGACAATATTCTTTGTGTAAATTGAATGTTTTGTTTCATTTTTATGTTTATATTCAGTAGGTAGGCATACTTAGTGTAGAGTAGGCAAGTTAAATAATATGTACTTAGTAAATTACTAATACAATAATAATTAAAGTACAAGCAAGTATTCTAGATGCTTAGATATAACTGTCCACTAATTTTGTAATGGGTATAATTAATTGCATATCTATGCAATAAACCATAATTTGTATCAACTATTTTTGTAAATCATTTATCATGTGCAATTCGATTTTGCCCTTTTTGTATTAGTCATAATGCAGATATTTTTAAATGTTTGTACTTACACTGCATTTATCCTTGTTTCTTTTATTAGATTTGTTGAGATTTTTTTTGTATATTATTTTTTGTTATCTGTGCACAAAGTTTTAATTATTGATTGTTGACTTTTGAATTAAACTTACATTCATTTTTTTTACAGCTCCAGTAACATTCAATCATTAGTTAATATTAATTAATAGTATTGTATAATCTTGTATCCTTAAGAATATGCAGTAAAATGCAAGCAGATACATAAAAAATCCATGTATTTCTGTATAAAATAGACATTTTGTGATTTATTTCATGTTTTGAAGTGAATAATAATTGTCCATTTATGTTGTCCCTATATAATAATTTCTTGACATGTTGAAGATCCCAGTTGCAAATTTATAAAAAAAATATCAAATTTAAATATACAACAATTTGGAGTATTTTATGTATGAACATTTTGTATCTTCATAAATACAATATTGTTAAGTTTGTATTTGTCAGTATTTTTGTTAATTCAAATAATAGTATGAAATTAATAAATATTTAGAATTTTATTTTGTGTTTCATTTATCCCTATTTGAACTATTTAAGATAAGCATTTTATACATGTTAAGATGGCGTTAGAAACGAGCGTACCTGGGACAGCCATCTGGACGCCGTCCAGTTGGACGTCCCAGGTACCGCTGGAAAGATGAAATCGCCAAAGACCTGCGCACCCTCCAAATCGATAACTGGCAAGAGATGGCGCAGGATAGAGTAAAATGGAGGCTCTTATTTTCAGAGGCCAAGACTCACTTTGGGTCCCTGCGCCACTCCAGTAAGTAAGATGGCGTTATTTTGAGGTGCCTAATAATTTATAGTGTCCTTACCTGATACGAGTTTCCCGCTCGCGTATTGAAAGGAAACTCCGCATAGTTAAAACCAACCTATATTCTTTCACTGGTCTCAAAAATGTGTTGGACCTAAGTAGGGATAAAAATTATCATAGACATACACTAAAACTGTAGTAGACTTCAATTCTGTACATTGTATAAAAAACAAATGCATAGGATAGGCACGGATGTTCCTTACGGTGCATTAATATGAAAGGAGCGAATGCTCATTCTAAAACATATAAACCCAATACATATAGACTACAGGCCGATGTTGAAA